>NW_008795128.1:4083543-4086794 GCF_000699145.1 Aptenodytes forsteri
GCTAGGGCCTTGCCTGGGAGGCGGCCGGCAGGGTGGGCCCGGGGGCTGGTGAGGGAGCCGGGCTCGGCCCCTTCCTAATGCTCTTCGAGGGAAATAGAGACCTGGCATCTTCTGTCCCCCGAGCGTCCGTTTCAGGAGGCTGCATGCGGGATTGGTTTCCCCTCCAAAAGGACTTCAGGTAAACGTTCCCTGAGGTGATTCTAATCTTAAAGTGAAAGGCAAGAGCTCATCTCCATTTCTACAGCTCTGCTGTTGGGTGCAGGTGTTAGTCTTGGATCTCCAGGGTCCCTCACCAGGAGGTGCTTCCTGTTGAATCTTCTCTAGTGTATGTGAAGAGGGTCTGGACAGGAATGTGGGTCCCATGTTCTCCCCCCCTTCCCCCCCCTATTTCATTTGATTCTGTTTCTGAGTCAGAGTTGTGATTCTTCTTAAGACCGTAGCTTTCAGGTTGGTGTGTAGGGGGTTTTCCTCCTGAATTTGGACCTCTGTCAGTGAGAGACCCGAAGTCTTGTGTAGCAGAGGCTGAGGAATGAAACTTCTGTGCAGCTTAAGCTGACCTGGACTCTGTTCTAAAAATAAAATTAAAAAAAAAAAAATCACAAACTTATCTGCTACAATTTTCTGATATGTGTTTGGTGTGTGTCATCTAATTATTCCACAGTTTTCCTTTTTTGCTGACTTATTATTTTGTGTTTAGTGTTGCATCTTCCAGTACTTCTGCTAAACTGCAGTGCTGTTAAAGTTGCCTTCTGCAGATGAGAAGGGGATGAGTAGTTGTTGGGATGTTGGGCTACCAGCTGTGGGAGACCTTCCTTATTTTTTACTTGTGTATTGGAGAAAGCATTGCTATAGACTTTCAATGAACACATCTATTAGTTTGAAACTGTAAAGATGCATATTTCCAAATGCTGAGAGTCTCAAATATTGAAGTATTCTAAAAGGCTACTCATAAAAATCTGTTACTAAAACTTTGTGATAGGGTCAAGTCAGAAAGAAGAATGATGGGGTGCAAGTTGCCCTTACAGTTTTGACTCTTTGGTGTCCAATATCAGATCAGTTGATTGTGCAAAAATCAGAATTTGGTTTGATTTTTTTGCTTTAGGCTTGGCCTTTCTTTAAACTTTGCTGTTTTGGTAGCTTTCCCCCATTTAAAACTTACAGATGCACTTTTTTTTCTTTTTTCCCCCCACTTCAAGGGGGAGTAGGGTAGTAGGGTTAAACTTCTTTAAGCAACATCAAGAGAGTGATACATCAAAGCAGAATCAACAAAAAATGGCTTTCAAGTACAACAAACTGGTTCTAAACAAATTGTTGTAGATGTATTAAAGGTAATTCTCAAGAATACAAAGTTGGGAACGTTAACTAGGGGCCCTGCTATGGAAAAAATTATTTATGTGACACCTGCACAAAAATAAATGAAACTTGGATTTCAGAAGCATGGGAAACGTTAGTTAGTCAGACTGCTTTAAATCTGTACTGATGTGAGACTTCTCGTTTGATATTCTAATATAAAAAAGTGAATGCATGGTAATAGAACACGATTCCTGATTCTTGTACGTGTATGACTTGTATTTGGTGGGACTTAACTTCCCTGCTGGCTCGTGTCCTTTCCCTGATACGGGCCAGTTATGTAATCTGGGCCTGCGCTTTTGAAAACCTGGTCTGCCATGGTGGAGCTCATATGGATACTCTCATACCGATGTCTGTTAAAACAGTAAGGTCTTGTTCCCATTTAATAGTCAGCTCAGAAAACCTGACTTTCTGAGTCATGTTAAAAGTTGTTTCTCTCTTGTGCATCACTGCATGTGTTAGGTGATAAATTCACTTGGCATGTTGTAAGCTCTTCCAGTCAATCCTTTTTTTTTTTTCTTGCTACCCTGATTAATTGTGTCATCTGCAAACTGTAACACCTCTGTTTGCCCCTTTTTATAGATAACTTAGAATATCTTGAGCAGTATATACAATTAGAAACTGCTCTGAATGTTTTGTGGAGTAGAGATAACTGTCTCTCAGTCTTAAGTATCTAATTTGGAAGATTTTTTTGTGTAGGATGTGTGACTTGAAGGACACTTACGGGATGTAAATACTTGTAAACCTTCTAATTAGGGGTTTCAAAATCATGGTCAGTGATCGTCTGGTTCCCTTTTTTCTCCTTCCTATCTCTCCGCTGTTCCATGGTACCAGCAGATGTCCTTTTCTGGTTTTTAAAAGAAATTTACAAACTTGTATTGCTAATTTGTTTGTAAACTATTTAATGTAAATGGTTTGTGAAGTCTCTGCCAGACTAGGATGGCATTAAAGCCATTTGCATCTGTAACAGAATGGTTGGTTTCAAGACAACATAGTCTAAGACTAATACTGTTGCTGATGCTGTGTTGTAGACTGTTCCAGTGGTTCATCTTATAGGGGTGGAGTTCTAAAGTGTGACACAGGAAAGCCTTGTACCCTTGTGTTTGAATTAAACATTGCCTTGCGCCGGGCAGTGTTGCTGTAGCTTGTTTGAATAAGGAGTCTCTTGACCTGAGCAGTTGCGTGTTGTTTGGGGTTATCTCTGTGACAGCTCGGTTGCTGTGAATGTGAAACATTGAAAAGCAGGAGCTGTTGTGTGTCTTCGTGCCCCCTGTTGCAGGGGGGAGGTTGAGATGCTAGAAAAAGTAACTTGGACGATTATTCAGTGGGGAGCGTGTCTGGTGCTGCAGTGCCTAGAAGATGCTTCTTTCTTTAGCTAGCTAAAAAGATGTCTGAAGAAACACAGCCTTGCATCATAGGGCTCGATGCTCTTCTCAGGAGGAAGCTATTGACACCCAGTTTCCACCATACCAGCTTCTTCAATTGCTATTGTCACTGTAGAAAAGGCATCTCAAAATGTCAGGCGATGGGCTAGAGAGATCTCTGATGAATCGGCTCCACCAGAGCACTGTCATTACACACTTCGCAGCAGAACATGAAATGCAATGATGGTATGGTGCCGGGCTATTCATTCATACCTCCTTTGGAAGGTACTGTGTTTCTCGTTCTTCACAGCAGGCCTTGTTCCTCCTGTCGGGTTTCAGAACTGATCCCTTCCTCGATGAGGGATTGCTGGATGATGGTGGCCTGGGATAATGTCTGCTCCACACTTGAATATGACCGCAGCTACCTCCGTTACAAGAATAATTGTTCTGATGGGTATGGGTGTTCAGGGGTATGACTCATGAGAACAGTAGGCCTGGCAGGCCAAGCTGGTCACCGGCCACCGCGGTCCGGTGGCC
>NW_008795128.1:4087335-4101098 GCF_000699145.1 Aptenodytes forsteri
CGGCCCTCCGGGAGGAGGAGCAGTGGGACATCTGGGGCTGCGGGCGGGGAGCTGGCGGCAGGCGGAGCGGGCAGAAGTGGAGGGGTGCTCTTCTGGAAGGTGCTGGTCATGGCGGGGGCGCCGCTAGTTCGGGGGTGGGGGTAGGCTGTGCTGCCGCGTTGGAGGGTGCTTCCCTTGGAGAAGGAGGGAGCTAGTGGTCGGTCCTGGGGGGTGATGTCTCTGCGGGAGCTTTCCTTCATCAGCAGTTCAGGCCGTCCTTTTAAAGAACATCACATGAGCCTTTCCGTGCCTGAGCTTTGTAAACACCTTGAGGGATGGGGGAGTTTGCAGCTAATAAGCATGGCCACACTGGCATCTTTCACTCCAGCTGGCCACCCTTAGAATTATGTCAGTGCATGCAAACTTGCCCGTGAGCTGCCCTCTTTCCCCTCTTGCCCCTCTCTGCTCTGTAGGGTTGGCTTCCCTCCAGGCTTACCCATGCAGTAAGAAATCACTTTTGCTCTTAGCTGTAGCAGTCAGTTTAGTTTGCATTGTCTCTCACTTTTAGGTGCATGAAAAAGAATGGCCTCAGTTACTTTCAGAGACTATGTATTAAAACATGTTTTTTTCCAGAGAAATTAAGTATCTGTCTCCCTTACCAATAACTTGCCATTTGTGCTATTAAGATGTCACTGTGCTGAGTTAGGACATAGGAATTAGAACAGGCAAGAGAGAATTTAATGCTCTTTATTCTTGAATGCCATTTCATTGCTGCTGAAGCAGTAGCTTCTCTCAGCTGCCATCTACTCCACAACCTGCAAAACAATTCCTTTTTAGCATGCATTTCTCCTATTTCTTCTTCATTATTCTGAGGTCCTGCTTTCCTTTCATCAAGAGTCTGTGTATCTTGCAACTTCTAATTCATCTTTTAATTGAAAATGCCAACCTTTAAAATCCTAGGAAATTTTTATTGCTTGAGCAGCAAATAATCTTCTGTGGGTTTTTTAACCTCTTGTTCTTTTGTCTGTCATCAAAAGATATGTGGACTGAAGCTGGAAAGCACATTTACAGTCTGACTGAAAGTTCTTCTGACTCTTTGCTGCTTTTGCAGGTGTCTGTAGTTCAGGATTGTTAGCTGGACTTCAGTTTTCCTTTTGATTATGTGGAATTTACTTAAAGCAATTGCATTATTTCCCTGACTGATTAGGCTATAGTTCTTAGATTTGAGTGCTCTTCAAAATACTTAGTGTGCCCAGGTGTTGTTTAAAATAAAAATTTAACTATGTTATGATTACTTGAATTTTTCAACCTTTTTTCTGAGCTACTTTATGTTGTATCTAATGAGAAGGTTTAACGGGCAAATACCGAAAACGTGCTGGGCTAAACTTCTAAAAGTGAAACTTCATCTTTTCAGAGTCAAAGAGCAAATATGACCCAAAACTGCCATTAAACAAATAAAAATTCTTTCTGCTAGGAAAACCGGGGGCTGCACTGACCGACAACTGTCTACTGAGAAGTCTAGTTTCATCTGAAATGTGACATACAGCTATACGCTCCCCAAGTATATGCCCTACTGTATAGGAACATTTCAAACAGATTTTTTTCCTTTAAAAAGGCCTGTCTTGCTTTCTCAGAACTTAGTCTTTTCAGTAAAGTTTTTGAGAAGCTGTCAAACTATCAAATGCTTGATGCTGTTCTTGTGGCAATGGTGATGTTCAATAGGTGGAAGTGAGTAGGGAGAAATGGACAATCAGTATCAATAAACATCTGTTTTTGTTTAGCATAAAATGGCTTCCTAGTTTGCCATTGCACATTTTCTGTAGAAGATGGTCTGGAAGCTGAAACAGAATAAAATATAGTGATAGGTGATAAATGTATGCCTCAAAATAAAACACGTGCATTTCAGGATGTTTATGATGAAAGGATTTTCTTTAGCAGTATCTCATACTATGAAGCTGTAAGGTTGATGCTATTCAGCCCTCAAAAATTGGAGCAGTGAAAGCATTTATTTAGAAGCTGAGTAGGAGCTGTTCAGAGCATTGCGTGGTTAATCCAAACTTTCATGTATTGACACTTTCCCATAATCTCTTAATGTGTTGATAAATTTGTTTCCTAAACTTACTTATATTCAGTGGGGAATTCTCACTTTTACGTTTGAAATTCTTGCATTTGTGCTGCCTCGTAAGTACTTTCTGCTCTTGCTGCTTTTGCGTGGTCTCCCTTTGAAAGACATCCTATTCTTTCCTTGATGATCTTCATTTTCTCACTGTTCTGTAATATAAGAACTTGTCCTGCCAAGAACTGTCAGGGAGGATTTGTTATTCATCTCCATTGCAGATTCCTCAGCTGACTTGCTTTTGGAAACGTTGTATTGACCATGTTAATAACAAACTTCTCTCACAAAACTTATTTTGGTTGTTCAGTCACTTTGGAGGTCTTGTCTTCTGGATTCTACTAAAATGAATATTGCTACTGAAAGACTTAAATCTGTTTGTTCTGAGTTGTAACAAGAAAGCTATGTAGGTCAAACTTCATTGCTGCAAATTCACTAGTAATAACATAATTTAGCTGCATTATTGTATAATGAAGCTACTTGCTATTTGCATGTTGAGAAGTAATGGCTGGAGGCTTACATGTCTGTGCAAAGAAGCTTTATAAAAAAAAAACAAAACATTTTGTCAAATGTGGGATATTCTGTGAACATACAGAACCCAGTGACTTAATTGGAGGAATTAAAAACAGTCTTTTATTCTGGTAAATGCAAGATGTAGACAGTACAAGATCTTGGCATTAAGACAGGCAGTGATGAAGCTGGAAAAATGGGATGTTTAAGAAGGAGCTCTCCCTCTGTGACCGTGGAATACTTTCTGATAAACTGTTCTAAAGGGATTTGTAAGTTATTGGGGGGGGGAAGTAAAATTTTATCACTATTTTTAGATGCCAGATTCAGCACAGAAGGCAACTTAACCCATTTTATAATTGAAGTAACCATTGTAGATGTTAATGACTAAAAATAGTAGGGGAACTGACTTGACCAGACTGAAAAAAAATGGGTGAGAGAATACACACTGTTTCATGGTCATCTGTCTCCCCTCCCTGTGTCTGTCCCATCACGTGTGTTCTCCTCCAAGTTGCGTATATCGTGATGTTGGGAAGGGAAATAGTAGATCCTTTTCTTCTAGATTCTATAATGCAACACTGGAGTATACAAGTAAGAGGTCGTACTTTGTAGTGATGAACTGTTGTATATGTGTAAGGGTAAAAATACTTGTAAATCAGTATCAGCCTTGCAATGGACAAGCCTTTTTAACAGAGTTGCTCCTGACTTTAGGGTTTGAACTGATTTTAGGATTATAGTAAGGTAGTTGCTGTCCTACAATAAGATTTTCCTTTGGTGGAACAGATTTCTGGAGAGAAATAAATGTTTCTTTTTATTGTTGAAGTAGGAAGTTCATGCTGCTGATAGTTTTCTAAAAGAATGGGGTGTAGATGGGGGTTTGTCTTAGTACAGGTGCCAAAACTCTTTATTCTCGTGTTTCTGATGCTGGTTAGTGCTTTCTTTCTTTTTCTGTTTTCTTTGTGAATAACTGTTGTCCTTGTATTGGTTCCTTATGCTTTCCTTAGCAAAATGATATAGACAGGTAATGGCTTGAATTACCTCCAAGTTTCTGAGCAAGATTCAGAACTACCTAATTTCCTATTAAATTCACTCTGCTTGTTCTTGGCAAAGGCACATGTGAGTTTGGGAAGAGACCGCCGTATCTATTTGTCATCTGCATCTACACTGGGGAAGTACCCCATTATTTCTATATTGGTATGTTAAGAAGAAGGTATTCCTAATGCAAACACAGCTTATACTGGCAAAGCTGCATCTTTCCTGATGGCACTTGGCTGCAGATCTAACTTGAATGACAGAAGGAAGTCTGCTGCTGTAACTGCGTTCACACTAGGGCTTTCCTGCATCCTTTGCTAGGTGAGCTATTTGAAAAGTTTTTAATGTGGATGCAGTCTCACTTTTGATTTTGGAAAGAAATCATTGCAATCAGAGCTAGATATAGCTTTACCCCCCAGCTCTATGTTTGCCATGAGTGTCTTGCTTTTGTGTGTGTGGTGGCTTTTTTTTTGTTTGGGGGTGTGTTTGGTTTTGGTTGTGGGGGTTTTTTTTTAATAAGTAAAATGCATTCCATTTGAATCAGGAGGCTGTTGATTTGTATTTAATTTTGAACCCTCTCTTTCAAGTAGGCTGAAGGAGGGGATAAGAGAACAAATGAGAGGTTTGGGTAGAGAAAAAGAAAGCAGTAGAGTTTCAGAAGAATTTAAACGGATGAAAGCAGGATCCGTTGCAAAAGGCTGGTGAGGCTTCTATGCAAAAAGATGTAGTAACTCACTTGCCCTGTTGACCTCTTATGATTGTTCAGTTTTGGTATGGCATTTCAAAGCTTGAGTTTTATTTTCATTATAAATTTTAAATCAGAGTACCTTTTTCTTGTAATGGTGTGACCAGTATTTAACCTGGAACGTTTTTTTAAAGAAGTTGTACATTTACAAAGATGGTGTACCAGAATTAACGGTTCAGTAGAATGGGCTTTAGGTAGCCTCACTTCTGTGTACTTCGTTTCTTACATGATGAGCAGAGTGATTCCTTCATTCTCAGTGGTTTATAGTTCTAGGGGTTAATTAAGTCTTCATCTTTGGCCCTCTCAACTGGTTTTTTTTGCCTCTTTTTGCTTAAAAAGCAAACTTCTTAGTACCACTGTGCAACTGTGCTGATGTCAAGAAAAAATATCCACATCACTGTTTATGAAATGAGAAGGACAAACCATAATAATGCCTGGATGCACTTGTTTATATGCATAGTCAACTTCTGTCCTGACATTGACTTTTGTTTTATTGCCTTTGTGCAAATAAATAGGTTTATGCAAGTATAGTGAGAACAGTATTAACATCCATAGGAATCTATAAATATTTAAGGTAAGCTTAGTGTAGATTGGTGTGGGTGTTGGTGGCTGGTAGGGCTTTTGGGGTTTTTTGGTTGGTTTTTTTTTGTTTGGTTTTAATTATTGGGGGGTTGGGTTGTTATTTTTTTAAGTATCTTCTAACTAATCCAGGAAGGAAGAAAAAATACTGTTTTTACTGTGGGTTGTTGTTAGCCTAATTTTGCTATTGAGTTAGCTGTATGTTAGTGTTCTGTGACTGACAGAAGGCTTTGGAGAACTTGCTTATATTAACTTACACC
This sequence comes from Aptenodytes forsteri, assembly GCF_000699145.1. Lineage (NCBI taxonomy): Eukaryota > Metazoa > Chordata > Aves > Sphenisciformes > Spheniscidae > Aptenodytes > Aptenodytes forsteri. Next base: position 4,092,551 of record NW_008795128.1, read on the forward strand.
AGTGAAATTACGCTCCTAATTCTATGGGTTAATTTTCTGCAGAGAACCTCTGTGCATTGGGTGAAATATTTTGTAGGTTAAAGTATGCAGCTTTGCTGGCATAGGCTGAATTTACATTAGGAATATTCTGCTAGTATTGTGTATTTATATGCCTTTAGTGATAAATCATTTTATATGCTGGCCAATTTTTGGAATTTTGGTCATCTTTGTCTATGCATTTGAACTGGTGTGCTGGAATGTGTTATGCCTTCTCTGGTTTGATTTTGTTTGTTTGTATAAATAATGTTGGGAGCCCTCATTACTGCTGCTGCTATTTTCATTTTGCTGATCTCCCTGCATCAGGCATATTCTCTTGTTATTCTCTGAGCAGTCAGGTTAGCTGTACAATATTTCTGAGATGGGCGTTGAGCCTGAGATCTCATCTCTCGTACCCTAATGGTCAGTATTCCTATTTTAATAAAAAGGAAAGGGCTGGAGGAGGAAAACACTTAGGAACTTGAATGAGTAAGGATTTGAGCCCTACATGTGGTAAGAAATTGATCTCTTGTTGACAGTTGCTGATGCTGGCTACATTAGAATTAGGGCATAAAGTGGCCAGTTTGCAAAAATGGGTTTTGTTCTTCTCACAGTACGGTTCATTTCAATTGTGCTGTTTGTAAAGTTGTTAAAATGGCTGTTCTTACACTAGCACCCGATTATTTTTTGACACTGATTCATGGCACCTGTTGCTGAAAGCACGTGTCAGTAAGAGTCGGTTTTCTAGTGTTGATGGGTACTCATTTCGTTTTAGCACCTTAATCATAGTACATTCTTCCTCAAGCTTAGATGAGGTTATATTCTGCATGCCCTTCTCAGTTTACTAAAACTTTCACAGATTGAGACTTCTAGTGTCTGAAATACTACAAATTGCACTACTCTCTAATCTTTAATGGCTTCTGGTAGCTTTCCAGGGCTAACAAAATAGTGGTCTAGTCTTAGTAGTGCATATCTAAATACAATTACAAGCTTGGGTTGCACATTAGCGATAAGATTTGCTACAGAATTGTCTTTGTTTTGTGTTTTTTTTTTTTTAAGTAGAAGTACGTTGCAGGTAGCATCTGACATGTATTTTTCTGTGTTCTAACTTGTCCCTATCTCCACAGGAATTACTGTAGTTATAGAGAGAACCTGAATTACAATGGGGGACGACAGTGAATGGATGAAACTGCCCATTGACCAGAAATGTGAACACAAGGTAGGAAATCTTGGCTTTGGCTCTGGCTTGCTGTATCTCTCTGCTGTGGTGATTCTGTGGTACTCCTCTACCTAAGTACACCATAGTTAGGTAATCTCAACAGCTGCACAGCGTGCAAATAACAGGTCTGAAACTGCATCAGTTCTGTCCAACCTAGAGGCTAAATAACATTTATTAAGCAGAATTTAGTACCATGATAATCTGTATGGCATAAGTTTGTGCGCTGAAAGATCAGTGCAGTCATTCATGTGGAGAAATTACTCATCTGTAGTTGAAACTATCATTGGGCTCCCACCTGCTCATCAGTGGTTGTTAGAGCTTATGAAGAGCAGTGGGGAAGACTGGCATGTCTCTATCCAGATCGTTCCTCACAGGAGAAGAATGAGTATTTTGTCCTGTTGCATGTTATTCATATAGTCATCGAAGAGAAATCTTGCAGATGCCAGCTTACTGAGCACACTTTCAACTATGATTGAAGAACTTTGCGAGATTGGTGAGTTAAGATTGTACTAGCACAATGTTTAAACATCTGATTTCTGCTTCCAGCTGTGGAAAGCCAGATTAAATGGTTATGAAGAAGCCCTTAAGCTCTTCCAGAAGATAGATGATGAAAAGAGTCCTGAGTGGTCCAAGTATCTTGGATTGATAAAGAAATTTGTGACAGACTCCAATGCAGTGGCTCAGTTGAAAGGACTGGAAGCAGCGCTTGCTTATGTTGAAAATGCTCATGTAGCTGGGAAGTAAGTAGCCTTTTCTTGCTATTAGTAGGCTGTTAGGACAGTTTAATGTGCCTCTCTGAGAAAGGCTGCAGATTAAATTGTACAGTGGCCACTAACAATTCTGATCTTTACTGTTGAGAGCAGAACTTGCTTTCTGATCCAGAGAATTTGCCAAATTCTAGATTTGCCAAAATCTAGATCAAATGCTTTCCCTGTAGATGGCTTCCATGTGCGTGTTAACTTGTCAGAAATTACTTACAATGTTCAAAGAAACTGCTAAAGGCAGTAGTAAAGACTTCTGAAATGGTAGGGAAAGTGAATCAGTAATTTGGTGGTGTAGGTGCTGTGAACTGGAATCCGTGTTCTTGTTTGACTAAACGGTCTGTATGTACAGGGAGCCTTTTCTTCCAGGGAGATATTTGTGTAATTCATCCATGAAATAAAATGTAGTTATGTTTATGTAGTGTTGCATCCAGCTTAACCAATATGAATCTTCATACCTGCCAATTTCTTCATGGGATGTCTTTTAGTATTCACTGTTGTCTAGCCCATGAAATAGCCCGTACTCCTGAGGGTGAAATAAAAACACCTAATGGGCCAGATCAGTGCTCTGGTCCATTGACTTTGTGACCTGATGAAATGAATGAAAGTCTTACTTAAAAAACAAATAAACAAACTCAAAGCTTTGTTTAAATTAAGGGGTTTGGAAGGTTGTTAGGTTTTTAAAAGTGGTGTAAATGATTTAGTTGATTGGAAGCTTTGAAATAGATGTGAAATCCTGTGCTGGGATTATGCGCCAATGCTGTATGCTAGTTAACTGTAATGTATGCAATTCCAGGAAATTTATTTGTGGACCTTGACTAATGTATATTAATGAATATACTTTTGAGAAAAAGTGTACTATTCACTGTCTGGTGTAATCCAGTATTAGGAACATGTTAACTAGCACTCAGTCTGCAGGAGTTCTTTTGATTAAACTAGAGGTTGAAGTCATCTCTTACAAAAGGTTACTACCTTAAAAGTTAACTTAGAATTTAGTCCCTATTATATGAGGACTTCCTGAGTTTTAATCCATGTTTTGGGTGTTGTGTGTGCTTTTGTCTGTGGATAATGGTGTAGAACACCTAATTCACTTAAATGTTCCAAAAGTAACACTTTCTCCTCTTTCAGGACAACAGGAGAAGTAGCGTCTGGAGTTGTAAATAAAGTGTTCAATCAGCCAAAAGCCAGAGCAAAGGAGCTGGGTCTAGATATATGTCTAATGTATATAGAAATTGAGAAAGGGGAGGCAGTACAAGAAGAATTACTAAAGGGTCTGGACAACAAAAACCCGAAAATCATAGTAGCGTGTATAGAGACACTGAGGAAAGCCCTAAGGTAAGCTTTTAGTTCGCGGTGTTTGGGTTTTTTTTCCTTCTCTTTCCCCTCACTCCAGCAGTATGTAGAGTCTAATTTGTTGCTTAAGTCTTTAGCAGGCCCTTGTTATTGTTGAATAGGATGTATCTTTACTGAACTGGTATTTTCTGACAACAGTTGAGAGCATCATGGGATTTGTTAGATGTGAGGGATGTCTTTGTTGTACAAGCCTCATCTGGATCACTTTTGTTCCTGGCAACTGTTTACCAAACTTCCATTTTCACAATGGACCTCTGAAAGAAGGGCAGCATTAGTGTGTCTTGTTCCAGACTGCAGAGCTTCTCTTCTGAATAGCTGAAATAAACTCACTGATGGGAAAATTAAAATGTAGTCTTTTTTAAAAAAAAAAACAACACCATTTTGATGTGAGCATCTTTAATTGGGTACAGTAAGTTTCTCTTGTCCGTATAAGAATTTCTTTATTAAAAAGAAAAGCTGATAATGCTCCCTAAAAATCAAATCCAGTTTAATTAAGATGGGGTAGTTGGTTTCAAGATTAGATTTGGAACATCTTTTTTTGTTCCACTTCAAGTATGTTTGCTGCCTTTGTGAGTTGAGTGAAAAATACAGGGGTTTTATCAAATTCTTACACTTGGTGTGTGTATATATAATTTACTGTTCCTAGATTGTTTGGGTTTTTTTTTTTAAAAGGAAACATAATTTTGGTGTTAATGGACAGAGCGCTTTTTTCTAAGTAGCTCATGTGAAAACTGTATAATATAGATGGAGAGTGTCTTATGCTAGGTATTTTTTAGCGAACTTGCTGAGGCATATGTATAGATGGTCCTTGTTAAACTAATTGTTTCAGGCTTCTGTAATAGAAGTCAAAGCATGGGTCTTAGCACATTACCTGTGCTTCTACTAAGTGAAACTACTGTCCCACATTTAAGAATATAAGCTCATGTGAAAACTGTATAATATAGATGGAGAGTGTCTTATGCTAGGTATTTTTTAGCGAACTTGCTGAGGCATATGTATAGATGGTCCTTGTTAAACTAATTGTTTCAGGCTTCTGTAATAGAAGTCAAAGCATGGGTCTTAGCACATTACCTGTGCTTCTACTAAGTGAAACTACTGTCCCACATTTAAGAATATATTTTAGCTATTTTAAATTGCCTTATCTAATCAGATGTCCTTTTAACAGTACAGTGTAATTAGAAACCTGTGTAACCTTCCTCAATATCTTTCAACTAACCACGCCTATAAAATGTGCCACATCTGCCTATTTTTTTTTTATATGCAGTATTTTATTATCTTTGAGATGGCAAGATCAAATTCTTTCATGGAGCCCTATTGACTTAACCTTCGTCTTCTGCTTCTGAGCTGTGTTGCTACCTAAATTTGTCTTGTGCTTTGACAGGATTTCTGCATTGATAACAAAATTTGTCTATGTTGTACCTATGTGGGTAGCTTGAGTGCATAACTAGTTTAGCTTCTAGTGTGTTTTAATCTTGTGCTAAGGTTTCTGTTCTTTCTTGTGTTGTTATATGAATTGGATAAGAATAAGAGAATTTGCATAGGCACTCTTCCTAATATGCTCTTTTTTGTGTCATGGTAGAAAAATAAAAATTTTGGGCAACTCATTTGTTCATATTCTGCATTTAAATTGCATTGAGAAATACTAAGTATTAAAACCTGCAAAAGAGACTCCAGTCTTAGAAACAAAGTGGGCTTGGCAATAAAATGTTTAGCACTAGAATTTTTAGAAAGTGAGACATAAGTTTTAGTTCTTGAGCAGCCATTTTTACTAGCTTTTTCATGTGGTACTTGATTGAAGGGAAGCAGAAGAAAGTGTGATTGGTGGAAAGGTTAATTCCGAATTCTCAAGGAAAAGAAATGGTTCTGAATCAAAAAAAATTAGGGCTTCTGAGGTGATTTAGATCTGCTTTAAGAACTGTAGCAGTTAACTTTACTATGAGTATGGAAAGGAAGTTCTCATTCAGCAGTGATTGAAAAAGCAAGTTTAGTGTATTGAGTTCAACAACATGTAGAATCTGCTGACAGGGAAGGGTGATTGGCTGGGGAAACTTGTTTTGTGTGTCCTTTCAGCAGCACATATTTCAACATGTATATTTTCTGTGAAGATGACCCAAGCTCACTATAATTATCTGGTCTAACAAGTGGAAAAGTGACTAATGCTTTTACTGCAGTTTGCCTCCAAGGATAGACAAAGGAGATTCTATTCTGATTAAAAAAAAAAAAAGTAGGTCATACAAATTTTGGTCTAAGGACACTTTTTTCCTTCTCTTTTTTTCTTCCCCCCCTCCACAAGAGAACAGATTGAAGCAGCAGATTGTATTAAGTGCTTTGAAGTAATTTCAGAGGCCTGATTTTGTAATTCCAAGCTGGGTGTGGAGGGTAATTATGATAGGGCAAATATTTTTTTAAATTTTACAGTAGCTTAGTAGCTTCACAAAATAATAGCTATAATAATGATTTAAGTAATGACACAATCCCTAAAAGTGCACTGGAAGCATTTCATAGATTGTTTAAAAAAAATCAATTATTATTTGTGGATCACTATCTGGTTCCTACCTGGACTCTGATGCTATTCTATGTTTTTAACTTTTAGTGAATTTGGTTCAAAAATAATCTCACTGAAGCCAATCATTAAAGTATTGCCAAAACTTTTTGAGTCTCGGGAAAAGGCTGTTCGAGATGAAGCCAAACTCCTTGCTGTGGAGATCTACCGTTGGATAAGGGATGCTCTGAGACCTCCATTGCAGAACATAAATTCTGTTCAGGTATGCCGAGAAAACACTTCCATGCTCACCCTCCCTGATCCTGTGGTGTTGGGCATTCTTAAAGACAAAGCTGGAATTTTTCAGTAACAGCAATGTTATTTTTTAGCCTCCTGTAACTTCACCTAAAATGTTAGTCCCTCTTTGTTCTTTGTAAAGAAATCATGACAATGTTTTTTTGTTGCTCTGAATGTATGTGAAGCTGTGGGGGGAAGCATCATACTGAAACTGAGGAGGGGATCTGAGAAGTAGAATGGTATTTCTTGGAGACCTAACCCAAGGGCAAATGGTTACCCTTATAAAAGACCCCTGCATTGAAAGTCTTCAAGTCGACCGTTTTCCTTCTTTTTTCCTGAAGTCTTCTCCTCTACGCAGCCCTTCAGACTTGTTCTGGTGGTGCTCAGGATGTGACTGTTCCACTTCAGGAAGTGGCATTACATTATGATAGGTAACTATGCTATTGGACATGGAACATCCCGTTATTTTAAAACTTTAAGTTGTTTATGCATCCTTCCCTCCTACCCACTTGAGTTAATTGTGTTCAGGTGGAAAGCAGTAACTTGCTGGAAAAAGGCATGGTTTAAAGAAAACCAAACTGTCTCATCAAATGTAGCTCAACATGTTTGCGTTGTCTTAGTTTTAGTGTGTAATAATAGCATGGCAGTAACAAAAAGATCTTCCTTCATGCTCAGCCTTTTTTATTTTAAAGCTTCTACAGAGGGGACACGCCATTCTGACTGTTCTACAGTTTGTTCTTATGTAAATGCTTTGCATTGGTATTTTTGTTGATGATACTCTGTTTTGTGGATATACTTGGTCAAAAGCTTCTGAACAGTGAATGCGAAGGGGATGTCACTTCTTTGGTGGCAGAAAAAAGAACTTGAAAGGTAGTGCTATCTTGGCTTTGAAATGGGAAAACTCCATTGCTTTCCATGAAGCGTTGTTTGTCTTGGGTTATGTACAAAATGTCTCCGATACAATGATTCTTTTCTCTTTTGGCAGCTAAAAGAACTGGAAGAAGAGTGGGTCAAAGTGTCATCAGCTGCTCCTAAGCAGACCAGGTTCCTGCGTTCCCAACAGGAGCTGAAAGCAAAATTTGAGCAGCAGCAGGCAGTTGGAGGAGATGCAGATGGAGGTAAGTTATTTAATCTCTGAACTCCATTGGAAAGTATAGCACTAGTATATTATTTGTGAAGGAATGCATTAAATTGTAAAGGTGCTTTTACTCAAACTGGTGCAAAACATGTGGGGTGCAGTACACAACAAGAAAATGTGGCTCGGGCAAAAACTTTATATGAAAGAGTATCTGTCCTTTGGAATAGCAAAATCACAGCTGCTGATAGTACTTCTTAAACAATGAGCCTTAGGTGGTGCTGTAGTCAAAATTTCATTTGTCACTCTGCTTATATTTTTCTCTTTTCTGGTTGCAGGAGGTGATGATGAGGAAGAGGCGGTACCACAAGTAGATGCATATGAGTTGCTTGAAGCTGTAGAAATTCTTTCCAAGCTTCCCAAAGACTTCTATGAGAAAATAGTAAGCATAAACTTATACTACCAGTTAACTCTATGACATGTGGAGCTAACGAGTCTTAAGACTTACTACCATTCTGCAATGCATGCTTTACTGCTACAAGGATAATAACAGACTAGTGTAAGTAAAATACAGACTATCATAAATAAGTGTCAAAATTTGATTTACCAGCAAGAAAGCTGTAATTTTAAGGAGCTGAGAGATGTCCTGGGAAAGGACTGTATTTCATATTTCATTGCAATTATTGATGTTGAACTGTAGGGAGACTTTGGCTTTCTCAGGATAGAATTAAGTTTTAAAATCTATGGTTTGTGGCAAGTATGCTTCTCTAGAAAGGTTTGTATTTATAAATGAATGTAAATTATTTGCTCAGCAGGAAGCAAAAAAGTGGCAAGAAAGGAAAGAAGCTCTAGAAGCTGTTGAACTGCTGGTGAAAAATCCCAAATTGGAATCAGGAGACTATGCAGACTTGGTGAAAGTTCTCAAAAAGGTAATAAATAAAACCCAGAGTGCACATATGGCTTAATTTTTTTTTTTTTATAATTTATTCATATTATTCTTTAAAAGTTACAATTGAGATAATACTCATGACTAGAAAATTATTAGCTGGAACAGTGGTGGAAATAACCCAATCTGTGGCCTACTGACTATTCTAAGAAATTCTTCCAAGTCTCTGAAATTTGTTTTTTTGGTCTTTTAACACTGGAGGTTTTTTGGGTTTCTTGTTTGTTTTTTCTCCTCAGGTTGTTGGAAAGGATACAAATGTTATGTTAGTTGCTTTGGCTGCCAAATGCCTTACTGGACTAGCTGCTGGCCTCCGAAAGAAATTTGGACAGTATGCAGGGCATGTAAGTAAGAGTATGTACTTTTTCCTGTGTTTATTGATGCTGGACACCTTGCGCGCGCA
>NW_008795128.1:4101145-4114973 GCF_000699145.1 Aptenodytes forsteri
CCCCCCCTGTAAACCTTGATATTTATCAAAGGTATTCTTTGTACAATTACGAATGCTTACCTAGCCCTTAGTGGAGCAAGCAGTGAAATATCTGCCAAGATCTCTTGCAGCTTTAAGGTTAAAAGGACCTTGTTTATTCACATTCAGCAACATGAAGCTTACTATTGCAGTAAATCTTCTATACTAAGACAACTCTGAATTACTCTGCCATGAAATGAACTTTATTTACATTGCCTCATCCTGGAGATACACCCACAGAAATGCATTTGTAGACCACAGTGGAAAAAAATAGCTTCTGAACCTAAGTTCTACTTAGCAGCTCCATGATGTATGTTTTAGGTTGGTTGGGTTTTTTTGAATGTTGGGGGAGGGCTGGTGGTGGGTTTTTGTTTTTTGTTGTCTGGGTTTTGTGCGGTTTTTTGTCTGCTTTAAATAGCCAAACTACTGAGATTTTTGGTACCAAAATGTTCTGGTGATCTAGTTTAATGCTCCTCTCTGTTCTCCTTTGCTACTCTTCTCTTACCAACAGCTAACATCAGGGAATACAGGGAAGCTTAACCAGTCTCTGCAAAGAAAGGGAGATTTTAATTAATTGCAGTTACCTCACTTGTTTCTCAAGCCTCTGTTGCTGTGTTCTTTAAGCTTCTCAAACAAATTTTTCTTGTGATAAGCAAGAGTGATGGGGGTAGAGCTTAGAGACGGAGAAAACTGATGTCTCTGGCTGCTGGTAGCGTTACATTTTTGTCATGAATTGGAAGGTTCACTGAATCTCACTGCTTCAGAAACATTCAAGTCTCTTGAACTCTGAACAGCAGTTTGGACAAAGCCTCTTTCTTTCTGAAAGCTGTCTGTAGTTGTAAGAAGCATTCTTACATCTGTTTACACTTGATTTGTGTTTTAAAGGTTAACCCTCATAGCTACTGAGTTAGTATTGAAAAAGCCGAGCCTCTGAATTAAGGGTATAGCTCCATGGTTGCCAAACAAATGGCGTTGAGAAGATGACTTTTTTCAGTACTGTAATGGCAGCTATGGATTGCATAATCTCAGCACTCATTTTACCAGTTCACTTGATTTGTTTGCTGGATTTATTTACTAGTGAGGAAGATGTTGACTTCTCCTGAGAGTGGGCATTCGAAGTGTTATAAAACGGAACTGTTGCTAGAATTGTGGGGTTATAAACTCTATTAGTTAAATATAGGACTGTAATCATAGAATCATTGAGGTTGGAAAAGACCTCTAAGATCATCGAGTCCAACCGTCGACCCAACACCACCACCCACTAAACCATGTCCCTAAGTCCCTCATCTACTCGTCTTTTAAATACCTCCAGGGATGGGGACTCCACCACTTCCCTGGGCAGCCTGTTCCAATGTTTCACCACTCTTTCAGAAAAGAAATTTTTCCTTCCATCCAATCAAAACCTCCCCTGGCGCAACTTGTGGCCATTTCCTCTCATCCTATCACTAGTTACTTGGGAAAAGAGACCAACACCCACCTCGCTACAACCTCCTTTCAGGTAGTTGTAGAGAGCGATGAGGGCTCCCCTCAGCCTCCTTTTCTCCAGGCTAAACAACCCCAGTTCCCTCAGCCGCTCCTCATAAGACTTGTTCTCCAGACCCCTCACCAGCCTCGTTGCCCTTCTCTGGACACACTCCAACACCTCGATGTCCTTCTTGTAGTGAGGGGCCCAAAACTGAACACAGTATTCAAGGTGCGGCCTCACCAGTGCCGAGTACAGGGGCACGATCACTTCCCTCCTCCTGCTGGCCACACTAGTTCCGATACAGGCCAGGATGCCATTGGCCTTCTTGGCCGCCTGGGCACACTGCTGGCTCATGTTCAGCTGGCTGTCAACCAGCACCCCCAGGTCCTTTTCCGACAGGCAGCTTTCCAGCCACTCTTCCCCAAGCCTGTAGCGCTGCATGGGGTTGTTGTGGCCGAAGTGCAGGACCCGGCACTTGGCCTTGTTGAACCTCATACAGTTGGCCTGGGCCCATCGATCCAGCCTGTCCAGATCCCTCTGTAGAGCCTTCCTACCCTTGAGCAGATCAACGCTCCTGCCCAACTTGGTGGTGTCTGCCAACTTACTGAGGGAGCACTCAATCCCCTCATCCAGATCATTGGTAAAGATATTGAACAAGACTGGCCCCAAACCTGAGCCCTAGGGAACACAATGTTACAGTCTGTAGTCTATGTTAAAACAAGAGTGATGAAATCAAGCATAGAACCATAGTACTCACTGCAATTGAGTGCATGTGGCCCAACTTCACCTCTGTTGACTGCCTTTGGAGCCCTGGACTGACTTTTCTTCCTTTCCTCCTTCTCTCATGTAGGGTGTGGCTTCTACCTACCACATTAAAAAAATATTCATTCTAGCTGTCAGCATTTTCTAAACCAGAGATTTAATGATTTTCAATATCTCCTTCCTATGACTTCGTTCTCTGTAGGGTTTAGGGCGTCTAGCACCTGCAGTAGCATGTATGAGGGTCTTTATGGTGCCATTCTGTATCATTTGAAGCTTTTTTAGTGCTAAAGTCTTTGTGAACAGGGAATTTGCAAGTTGCGGCCCAGCAAAGGATGCCAGCTGAGCCTAGGTCACTGTGTTGCAAGGGGTTGAGATCTCATAGTCAGCTTCTGAGTAGAAAGCATTATCTGTGGAAAATCTATTTTGAATTATACAAGAGCTTATAACTTCTGTAAGGCATCAGTCTGCTTTGAAATTATGAACTGCGTTATGTTTATGAAAATCTTGAAAATAGCCTCCTTCCCACAGTTAAAAGCTCTGCATGTTTCTGACTCACTGACAAGTTCTTACTGTTACAGAGATCATACTTAGATGGAGCTGCTCGTATTACTGACACATAAGAATGTCTGCCGACTTTTTTTTTTTCTTTAATTTTTTATTTATTTTATTTTATTTTTCAGCAGTGACTGACTGAGCAGCTAGATTGGGTATAAATTGCTGTGAAATTCCAGTATGGCATAGTTTAGTGTCAGGTGTGCTTTTTCAAGGTGATAGATCTGAAAAATACTGCTCCAGGAAGGATTCGCGTTGCTTTAGAACCATGGCTTTGTCAGCTGTGGATCAAATGAGGGCTTCTTAATGAGCCATGCTGAGTGCTGTCAGGAAGCTGGGAAAGAGGGGACAGGTTATGTACCTCCTTGGATTTTTAGAGTACAAGAGCACAGCACTCTGTGCTGTGAAATTGTTTAATTTCTATTATATTGCTCTGTGTTCCAAACCAGTAGAGCCAGAGTATTCATTTGTAATCATGTGAACTTGTATATCTGCCTTTTGTTTAGCTTTGCTATGAAATTGCTCAAAAACCTATATTTTGTTAACAGATTGACTGGAATGAATTTAATATTGCAGATTAGCTAGAATAAACTATTTCATACTGCTGTTGTGTACCCCTGGAGGGGGCAGCAGTGATGTTTGCATTATTTGCTTCTCTGCAAAATACTAGGGAGCGGACTATCAGGCTTTCCTGATAATTCCTGATGTTAGTGAAAAGTGGATTGACTTTTTTGTTTGTTTCCTTTTCCATAGGTTGTTCCAACAATCCTGGAGAAATTTAAAGAGAAGAAGCCTCAGGTAGTGCAGGCACTGCAGGAGGCTATTGATGCAATCTTTCTTACAGTAAGTAGGAGTGACAATTTTCCTGTTGTCTGAGAATTGGTCTCTAATTTTGATTTGCTTTTTCTCTTTTTCTCTTACTTCACTGAAACTAATGACTTCTTTATCCAACACTAGACCACATTGCAGAACATAAGTGAAGATGTGTTGGCAGTGATGGACAACAAAAACCCAACAATTAAGCAACAAACATCCCTTTTCATTGCAAGAAGCTTCCGTCACTGCACACCTTCTACTCTGCCAAAAAGCCTGTTAAAACCTTTCTGTGCTGCACTTCTCAAGGTAAAGCAGGAGGAGTTGGTGCTTCTCTGGCATTGACTCGAGCACTGTTGTTGTAAAGCGTTGGGTTGTTTTGGGAGAAAGATCCTTCTGGTAGAGCAAGGACTAAAGAGTTCTTGTGTGCTATGTAGCCATCAGAGTCAGTTTTGACTGATGTTAAACTTGAAGATGACTGTCAGTCATGGGAACAGTTTAGTCTCCTTTTTCTTAGCTTCTCTGAAACTGAAGACTCACCAAGTTTATAATAGATTAAGACAGTGATGTGCAACTATTAAACTTCTGGGCACTGTGCCACTTGCTTCTTGCAGACATCTCTAGCAAGCTTTTGTTGTAATGCTACATATAATTTACCATGAATAAAAGAACCATCGATTCATACACTGCAATTACACTAGAGCATTTATCAGTGTAAACAATAATGATGTATACTTTTTTCTTATTGCAAAATAGCCCTTTCCTCATTATGGGAAATATCCCTGGCTTCAAAAATGGAGATTTGAACAGGGTTGCAGAACTTCAAACTCCTTGTGAACTTTCATGGTGTTGCAGTATCTATTAAAGCATGAATGTTTACCCTCTTCTTGTTGTGTGAAAGGTCCAAAGATGAGAAACTGGCTATATCTGAGAAACAGTAGACTTGATCAGTACATAGGAAAACAGAAGTGAAAAACAACCTTTTTCTTTCTGCAATGGGATGTTAAGGATTATTCTGTAGTAGACGTAGATTTTTAAAAAGGGGAGGGGATTTATACAGAAGATAGATTTAAGAATCTGTTTAGATATGAGCTGCAAGTCATATGATACAAGTTGTCTTTCTCTGCAGCATATCAATGATTCTGCTCCTGAGGTAAGAGATGCTGGATTTGAAGCATTAGGCACTGCCTTGAAAGTGGCTGGGGAGAAAGCTGTGAACCCATTTCTAGCAGATGTAGACAAACTAAAGCTTGATCGGGTGAGTTTGTTGTCATAAATGTTGTAACAAACAAACAAAAAAAGCTCCATTTATCCATTTAAGATGCATCTTAGGCTAGAAAACACTGAAGAGGATGCTTTAGCTAATGACTCTTAGCACAGATTTTTGAAAATTTATTTTTTACTTAAAAGTTACATATTGCAGGGAATTGGAAAAATCTCATTATTTCTTGCTAGATTATCAAGCATCTTTTCTTTGACTTTCCACTACCTAAAATACATTAGTATGTTAACATTGCACCTTTTCATTCTTATGTAAAGTATCTGTTTGGCTTCAAGGCTCTACTATCGATGAGGTGGGTTGTGAGGTTTGGTTTGTTGTTTGGGGTTTTTTTGGTTGGGTTTTTTTTTGTTGGTTGTATGTGGGGTTTTGTTTGGTTTTGTTCCAGACAGAAAGTGTTCAAAGCTCAGGGTTTAGGTTACAACCACATGGTCTAATTCTATATTACTAGACAGGATTTGGTATTAAAGACTTATTTCCAGCAGGAAAGTTTTTGTGCTTTTGCATAAGCTGACAGGTTTGATTGAATGATGATTTTATAATTTAAGGTGCTAAGAATTAGTCTTTAGAGCATCTATAAGTATTGGGAGGTGTGTGTCAATGCTTTATGTGTATAAATGCACTTCATTTTGAACTAGGAAAATTGTTCTAGCAATACAATGAATGGCTGATGCCATTGACTGGTTAACATTACTACTGTAAGGAACACAGGATAACAAAATTTTGTGATGTAAATAAACTCTTCACATTTTTTCCAGAGTAGTCAAGTTTGAGCCACTGCTGTTGAAGGGACACTGTACATCCAATTGTGGTAGCTAAATAGCTTTTTTCTTTTTTCCCCTTCCCTGCTGCCCCCCCCCCCCCCCTCTTTTTTTTTTACGTCAGATTAAAGAGTGTGCTGAGAAGGTAGAACTGGTTTATGGTAAAAAGACAGGAGGAGCTGCTGAGAAAAAAGAAGGCAAGCCTATTATTGGAAAGACCCCTGCTCTTTCAGGGACTGGTGGAGATAAAGAAACAAAAGATGCAGCAACCAAACCAGGACCACTGAAAAAAGCGCCTGCTGTGAAGGTAAGAGAGATTGCCAAGAGGTTTTCTGACAATCATGGCTGTCTCTGCATCGAATAGTTACTTACTGAAGATCAAAGGTGGCCTGTTGAACATCTCCTTCCACTGAGGAATCACTGTCCTTCTGTTAGGGGTAGGTGAGCCTAACAATAAAAAGAATCTGGGACTTTCTGAGAATGTACTTGGTGAAATCTCAGTTTTTAATGATACAAACTGTTTTGTCACTTACGTCTTAATACCAGATTTTGATATTGAAATAGTGATAGACCACTGGAGGCATTCAGAGGAGTCTCAGATGTTGTAACATTACTGTATCACCACAGAGCGCGTTAATATTTGGCTGAAGTCAAGGTCTCTTCTTAGAACTAGCAAGGTTACTACTTAAATGTTGAGTATTCTCTTCAGTGTTGTTTTTAGTTTGTTACCATAAATAATTTGCACCATTAGCCTGTATTACTTTAAAATCCAGATAATAATTTTAAAAATTGACCTTAGTAGTACTATAGATGGTCTTTGTAACACCCTACTTACTTCTCCAGGTGGGAAACCTGGAAGTGAATACTAGAATAGATCATATTTTCTTTTTTTTTTTTAATCTATTGATATTCTGGTAGCCTTGAAAAGAGATACCAGTCGCCAAGTTTAGTATCTAATCAGTATCCATAGGAGAATATATAGATTAATTCATTATTTCCTGAACCTTCACAAATAGATAAATTCTTTCCCTTTTCATCTTTTATTGTCTTGTGTTAATCTATTATACTCTGGTAGCCTTGAAAAGAGATACCAGTCGCCAAGTTTAGTATCTAATCAGTATCCATAGGAGAATATATAGATTAATTCATTATTTCCTGAACCTTCACAAATAGATAAATTCTTTCCCTTTTCATCTTTTATTGTCTTGTGTGTCCCTGTTACTGTACATGTTTTCTAAAACCTGGTAGTCTGAAAGCAACATGAATTAAATAAGCTTTAGCAGGAAACTATTTCTTTGTCTGCAGGTGTTATAGTACTAGAGAGATACGAATTTTTTTGACATTAGAATGTAGAATTGTGGAAAAACAGCAGTTCTCTTGGTATCTGATGAACTAGAGACCTGTTTGATCTTGGCTAACTTGTCCATTTCCTTTTTAGCCTGGGGGCCCACCCAAGAAAGGCAAACCAGCTGCAGCTGCAGGTATGGGAGGTGCTGGGGCTAAAGGCAAGAAGGGTCCTGAGACCAAAGAAATATTTGAATCTGAGCTCTCGGTAAGTATTCTGCTGTTGTCTGATATACGAAGTCCTCTCTATAAGGAGCTTCGGTTAATCACTTCTTCGGCTACTACAGAATTTTTCACTGAAGTTGGGTTTTTTGTTAGGACAAGGGAAAGCAATACATTTAAATAAATGGAATTCATAACTGGTAAAATGGGTGTTTGATATATTCTGGTAAATACACCTGTTCTTCAGGCTGTCGTTGGTACCAGGTCATATAAGCTGGTGAACAATAAATCATGCTAATATAATAGGGTATATTGTGTTGTCCCTGAACTAGGAACAGATGAAAAAAGTGATGATATGACTACTTTATATGTAACTTAAGATGCATGGTTTGCTGAAGGTGTCTGGTATTAAAAGCCTGAGAATACAGTATTCTAGAGTTTATAATTGAAATCTGAAGTAGAATACAGTAATAATTAAACAAACTAATGCAAGTTTATTCTGTGCTGCTCATCTTAAATTACACTTCAAGAAAATTATTCAATTCTGCATGTTAATTGAGCATCTACCTATCTTCTTGGTAGGGAACCAGGTAAACTAAACTATCTGTAGGTCAAACAGTATCAAAAAGCTATGAAAGCTTTGCTAGATGTATCTGCAAGTTTTTTGGACTGTCAGCTCTCTTTAGAGTGTTGCTTAGAATGAATACTTTCCAGTATGTATCCAGTTATATTGCTAGTTATACAGTGGAAAATGAGTATACACTTTCTGAAGGTGATACAGAGACCAGTGAAACAAGGGAATTTTTTATCATTTTTCATATACTAAATAACTTTAATTCTTCATTTTGCTAAAATGGATGCAGAAGATGCGTCTTCTCCCATCCACCCTCATCAACCACTGATTCATTGCTGTGAATGTTCATTCAGACTTCATACAAAATTATCTTGCAAATTTTAGGTTACATCTACTTGATTCTGTAAGTAGATAGTGGCTATTCAGGGTAATTTTTGACTGCACAAGTTATCATACTTTTTAGGGGTTACTTTTCTGTTGCAGTACAATTTAGCAGCTTCCTAAATTCTTAAGGCCCCTGAACTGTAATCCATACAAAATCTTTCAACTTATAACGGAAAACTTTTCATATTTTGTAAATGCACCACAGTGCAAGGGTCATTCCAGTATATTACCTGTCCTTAAGGCTGCTGCCCCCCTCTGAAGGGATACAGTGAGGTGTTAACCTTACTCTGATCTCCCTGCAGATAGAAGTATGTGAAGAGAAAGCTGCTGCTGTCCTTCCAGCTTCTTGTATCCAGCAGTTGGACAGTGGTAATTGGAAAGAGAGGCTTGCCTGCATGGAGGAGTTTCAGAAGGTAAGTTTGTAGCAGTTGGTAAGAAGAGAGGCAGGTAAGAAAGCAAGCAAGCAATAATTTCTTCAGCTTTTTAGGCCTGGTAACTCTTTTAAAAGACATGCCAGTAATAGTGATATGTCAGCAGTTCAGATGGATTAAACAATACTTGCAAAAGACAAGTGGCTTAGATGGTTCAAACTGGCTCTTATTCCATAACAATAGTGGAATTAAGTCTTTTAGTCTAATATAGGTAGTTATGCTTTTGTCAAAAATATTTGTACATGGATTGAGGATGCATAGGAGTCTTTTTAAAACAGTAGGTAATTTTAAAGCTTAGTCTCAAAGATAACTAGGTTTAAACAAAAAGTTTTGCAATGACAGGGTAAAACCAGTTGGAAGTAAGTCCCTGCTGACTGCATGTTAGGCAGCAATTGATTATAATCTAAAATTTCAGTTGGCAAATAGTTGATGTTTGAAGCCTTATACAATACCAGCAGTCTTCACAGCTGGTGGTGAGTGCTTCAGGTAGTAACAAACAAAAAAAAGCATCATGTGTCACTCAAATGTGAAGCCTGGCTTTCTTCCCATGGTATCTGTCATAAAACCTTTGAGAGTTCACATTCAAGAAGGCATCAACTGTAGATGTACAAATAGTTCATACCGCTACACCATTACAGATGCAACTGAGTTTTAATATTTTAGTGGAAAAGGTGACTAACTTAAATTATGAAACGGTGACTGGCTGCACTGAAATGCTGCTGCAGAAGCCAACTTTACTTAAATGTAAAGATGTTACAGTTTCAGTGGAATGGATAAGCCTAACAACAAGTAAAAACAGTAATTTAGACTGCATTCAGGCTTAATCTCTGCTGTGTAGTCAGCATTCCAATGTGAAAGGTGCACAATATACTTAATCATAAAAAAAAAAAAGGCAGCTTGGGGGTTTCTTTTAGTTAAGTGTTAATTTCCCAGGGCTGGAATGGCCAATAGTTGTTGTAAGGACACTTGCTAAAGAACATACAAAGTGTAGCAATGTGAATGCTGTAGTTTAAATGTTGGCTCAGAACCTGTAAAATGGGTTTCTTATAAAAGTGGGTCCTGTAGTACGGCTCTTCAGGTAAATTCTTATGATGAGAATTTCTGCAACTTAGTTCAATATTAAGAAAATATTTACAGGACAGTTGCGTAAGTTCTGTTTGGGTTTTGGGTTTTGTATCACTTGTGACCCACTGGCTAACATAATGTTTATCATTTAGGCTGTTGAGCTTATGGAGAGAAGTGAAATGCCTTGCCAAGCTCTAGTAAGAATGCTGGCCAAGAAACCTGGTTGGAAGGAAACAAATTTTCAGGTAATACATTATCCTTCAGTAACTAACAGTCCATTTTTGTTACTTAATGTAAGATGTGTTTCCAACTAAAAGGCTGTAGGTGCATATATGTCATTGACAGTCCTAGTACCATGACCGCAGTTGTATCTGTAGTCAATGAGAATATAAACTCTGAAATTAGATTTTATTTCTGCTGACAGTTGAGACTTAGAGACAACATTTGAAGATATCTAGATGTGTGTGTATACATGTATGCGGATATGTGTGTGTATGTATGTGTGTATATATAAATTCTAAAAGTAGATAATGGCTGCCCAGTATTATTGATTGTGTATGTATATATACATACAGATATAAAAATATGTATTTGTGTATAATCACACAAAATCATATATATACAAGTGTGTGTATATAAAATATGTATGTGTACACATGTTTGTGAACACAAACATATATTAAAATGTATATAAACATTTGTGTGTATATACACAAATACGTATTTTATGTATACATTTGTGTTTACCCTCAAATACATATTTTTTTAATATATCTATAAATGTATAGAATAAAAAAAAGTCTAAACTACATGAAGACATGAGTAACTTCCTTGCTGTTATGGACATTCCAGGTGATGCAGATGAAACTGCATATAGTTGCATTGATTGCACAGAAAGGAAATTTCTCCAAAACTTCAGCACAGGTTGTGATGGATGGTCTTGTAGACAAGGTTGGTGATGTGAAATGTGGGAGTAATGCAAAAGAAGCCATGACAGCAATAGCAGAGGCATGTCAGTTGCCATGGACTGCTGAGCAGGTGAGTGAGCAGCAAAGGTATTCTTCCAGTAAATAAAATCAGAAATATTATGTGGGGTGTTCTTTCAGTCTGAGGAGTAAATCCTAAATCTCTGGTTTTTCTCTGTTGCCTGAAAGTGATTTGTTTCCTCTCAAGATACCTCCTAAGGCAGAAGTTAAATACAAGTTCCTCCAAAAGAGGAAATAACAAGTAGTAAATCAGTATTTTGCTGAAATACTGCCAAAGCAGGTACACATCCATAATAAAGGTATCTCTGGCTGCCTTTAAGTACTTTAGGAACTTCTGGTTCACTTTAGCTGCAATCATGTTCTGCTACAGTGGCACAAAATTTTTTTCTTGTATGTTACCCCAGCTGTTTCTGTTTACTTGCAATGCCCTGTGGTTTTTGCAGGTGTCTTCACTCCTTTATTACAGTACTTTGTCACCTGGTTTGCCAGTGAAAATTTACACTTAACTCTCTTCTGTTCCAGGTTGTGGCTATGGCTTTCTCTCAAAAGAATCCTAAAAACCAGTCAGAAACTTTGAACTGGCTTTCAAATGCAATTAAAGAGTTTGGCTTTTCTGGGTACGTCTTTTAAGTAAATTGCTAAGAGAAACTTGAATGAAAATGTTTCTAATCTAGGACTAAAAATCTGCTGTTCTCTGCCAAATTGGTCTGAAGAGGGTGGCTGCAAATGCATCTGACGTTTTGTTCCTTAAACTGATGCTGGCTTTAAATGTGTAAATGAAAGTATCTGACATTACTAATAGGATACTATTACACTACTAGATACTTTATTTATCACCCTGCCTTCTCTGAAGAGCACTTTTCTTAAACTTTATTTACTATAGGAGTGGGCTGAGCAAGGAGCTGTGGTATTGTATGTCTGTTGTTCCTGTTCTACTTGGATACACCTGCACCCAGGTGGATCACTATTTTATAGTTTAAAAAACCCAAAACCTGACAGCCTACAGAAGAGTACATACCAGCATGCTTATTGCTCTCCTTGGGAGAGATTTTGAGGCTGATAACAGGATGAAGTCTTAGCTAACAAAATAGCCATTATTGCAACTGGCACTGTGAGGGTAAGAAATGGATTCCTCATCAGAACCAGGGATAGCATTCCTTAATTTTTAATCATCAGTCTCTTAACTGAATGTGGTCAAGCATATGTAATACAGTTTACTCCTGAGAACAAAATTTCTAAGCAGTGAAGACTTCAAATATTAATTTATTTGACTACTTGGGCAGTTATTATTCCTGTCCAAGTTGTTTTGCAGCTATTAAATGGATAGTAACATTGACTAAGTCTGGAAAATAAACTCTCTTCAGTAAATTCCCCCGAAAGTGCGTATTTCCAGCAGGGTAATCTATGTGTAGATGTGATACTAGAACAGCAGTGTTTGAGGCTGCACAAAGGAAGCTTCCATGATTGCCTGTTTTCTCTTCTGTTGAATTCAGTGCTGGTATAGAAGATTCAGTAATCTAAACCTTCCTTTCTTTCTCTTTTAAATTTTTTTGAAATTTGTGCCTTTCTCTGGAAGATCCTGAGACAGACTAACAAAAAAAAAGCTTCACCTTTATTATGTAGCCATGTTTCAGGTGCTTAAAATTATTCTAGACTCATCCCTCAGGATTTCAGTCCTAGCAATCATGTGGGTGATGTAGTTTAAGAAACTTTCCAGCTGTAGTAATAGTAGTCTTTGATATAAACTATCTTGTTTACTGTATTGATTTTCATAGTAGGCTATTCTCCAAACTGATCTCTTTCAGTAGTTGTTTAAATAGCTACAATCTACACTGTACCTGTGATATTATTTTATAAGTGCAAATATCTTCTGCTTGTAAGTTAGTTGTATGAATCTGTTCTCAGCGCATTTTTTTTTCTTTAGCATACTGTGGTGATTGTTTCTTGTTGGTGCTTCCTGTGTTGTTTTACTTATGGGGGATACCTTTTTCCCACAGACTGAATGTCAAAGCTTTCATCAGTAATGTGAAGACAGCTCTTGCTGCAACTAACCCAGTGAGTAAATTTAGAATTTTAATCCTGAATTATTATCAGTCCTTAACTTGAAGACTGAGTGCTTTTATCCTCTTTCTGGCAGGCTGTAAGGACTTCTGCTATTACCTTGCTGGGAGTCATGTATCTTTATGTGGGACCTCCTTTGCGAATGTTTTTTGAGGATGAGAAGCCAGCCCTTCTCTCCCAGATAGATGCAGAATTTGAAAAGGTATGAAGTGTAGCTCTTTTACTACCAAGTATCATTAAAACTACTTGGAAACTTCAGTAGCTGGAATCTGTAGTAACATCGTGGTCTAACCTGTGCTTTTGTAAGTGAAGCAGATTTTTTTAAGACAGCTCACCAAAGCAGCTGCAAACTCATTATGTCTAGCTATGTCAATTTTTTTCATGACAAACTTCAAAAGTTTCTGGTTTTGTTTGAATAGCATAATGTTTTTAGAAGTCTGTCGCCCTGAGACAGCGTATTCGTGTCATGCAAGTGATTTTTATTTTTAATGTGAAATGAAAAACTGTAAAAATAGCTGTTTCTGATTTTTGTGTTGCTTGCAGATGCAAGGGCAGACAGCACCAGCCCCAACTCGTGGCATTTCCAGGCACAGTGGGGGAGGTGGGGATGATGGTGAGGAAGAGGAACAGGAGGATGTTGGGAATGATGTT
The DNA here is from genome assembly GCF_000699145.1 of Aptenodytes forsteri. Taxonomy (NCBI): domain Eukaryota; kingdom Metazoa; phylum Chordata; class Aves; order Sphenisciformes; family Spheniscidae; genus Aptenodytes; species Aptenodytes forsteri. Next base: position 4,114,454 of record NW_008795128.1, read on the forward strand.
GTGGATCTCTTGCCAAGAACAGATATTGGGTAGGTTTGGATTCTGCAACCTGAAGACATACTTCCACTGTGATTCAAAACTTTGTGTTTTATAAACACTTTCTAAGCAGAAATCTGTGGTGTTAAGGCACTCAAATACTAAAAGATACATAAGTAAGAAAATAGGCTTTTTAGCCAAGGAGAATCTCCATCCTTTATTGGATGCAGGGGGGAACATTGTCACTGAGGATGAGGAAAAGGCTGAGGTACTCAATGCCTTCTTTGCCTCAGTCTTTAACAAGCAGAGCAGTTATCCTCAGGGTACTCAGCCCCCCGAGCTGGAAGACGGGGACGGCGAGCAGGATGAACCCCCCGTAATCCAAGAGGAAGCAGTCAATGACCTGCTATGCCACCTGGACGCTCACAAGTCTATGGGGCCAGATGGGATCCACCCGAGAGTGCTGAGGGAGCTGGCGGAGGAGCTCGCCAAGCTGCTCTCCATCATTTATCAGCAGTCCTGGTTAACGGGCGAGGTCCCGGAC
>NW_008795128.1:4114984-4123873 GCF_000699145.1 Aptenodytes forsteri
TTGACGGTTGGACTCGATGATCTTAGAGGTCTTTTCCAACCTCAATGATTCTATGATTCTACTTTTTTTTTCTCTTACAGTGATAAGATCACAGCTGAACTAGTGTCTAAGATTGGGGACAAAAACTGGAAGATCAGAAAGGAAGGTCTAGATGAAGTGACAAGCATAATAAATGATGCTAAGTTCATACAGCCAAACATAGGAGAACTTCCAGCTGCTTTGAAGAGTCGTCTCAATGACTCCAATAAAATCTTGGTATGTTATTCAAAATCCTGTTTCAGCTGTTTCCATCTTGGAACTTAAGACAAACCATTTATGATTTCTGAACTTTGCTTATTACTCAGTCTGTTACAATGTCATGAAATCAACAGTTGGAAAACAGTGAACTGTGTATTTCTAGCTCATACATTTGCCTATTTTTATAAATATTTGCCTTTGTTTTGTATTTTTAAAAAAGCCTTCAAAAAAGAGAACCTACCTCTACTCTGAATGTAATGTAAGCAAATCTAAAAAAAAAAACCCAAACAAAAAAAGTTTGAATAATTGCTCTGCTTGTGACAAAAGTGAAGTGTCCCTTGTTTGAAAATATTTTTAGTTGAACTTTAATTTACTCAGAAATAATTTTTATCTATATGTGATGAATTTGAAGTCTGGAATAGATATCATTGAGTAGGCGTTCTAAAGTAAAAGCCTAGGTATACAGCAGTGTTACTTTTCCCCATATGACTTGGAGTTTTGCACACGTGGTTGTAACAGTATTTTATTCAAAGCCTTTTTGTTTATGTGCAGGTGCAACAAACACTGAGCATTCTTCAGCAGCTAGCAACAGCAATGGGCCCCAATATCAAACAGCATGTGAAAAATTTGGGCATTCCTGTCATTACAGTCTTAGGAGACAGTAAGGTAGGACACCCATCAAGATCTCTTTCCTTTTTGCCGCTCACAATCTGAGTTGTGCCATGCCTGAGAAAAACTATTGCTGTTTGAACTTGCTTTTGAGAGGTGGATGGTAGTTAAAACTTCTTTGGAAGCTTATGAATTTTTTTGAAAGGTTCTTGCCTAAATGACAACTTATTATCCAAATATGAATGTGTGCCTGAATATATATTCTGCCTGAGATGTATTCTGCTGCTTGCAAATAAACTCAGTCAGTGTCATAATTCAGCTTTTAAATGAAGTGTGGTGACTGTATGCATACTTCTAATGCTGAAAATACCCTGTTAGATGCTAATCAGGTTTGCTTGGTAAAGCTGCTTGTAGAACTTTTTGTTCTTTTAGTGTATCAGTGTGGATTCCAGTGTACGTTGTTGTCTTTGTGTCACTGTGTAGGAGGCCTTTGAACTGCAGGTAGAAACAGGACACTCACAACTGACACTGAAGCTTGTATAATGTCAGTGTCAAGCTTATCAAGATGCTATGTCAAAAATCAAAGCTAGGATCATGGGAGAGAGCTATTTGAAGCAATGGGGGAAGGAGGCTTGGGAAGATGCCAATGTCTTGTGCCAGAAGTCACAGGCAATTATCAGAGGTGGCATGCTTCAGATGTCTCTACTCTGAATGTGAGTAGGAAAAAGAGCAGAAACTGGATCTACTTGTCCCAAGCAATGGAAGGACTAGGACTGGTCCTAGGGCTAGATAAAAACCTGTAAGACTCTTAATGAGAAAACAATTTGAACTAAAAGAACTGAGATTTTACAGGATGAAGTTGGATTCTTCTTTTATTCATCAATTATCTTGAGGAAACAGCAAGCTCCCTTCAGTTCCAAGTACATGGTTTAAGGATAAAGACCAGCTGTGATTAACTTGTACTGTTACTAAAATGCATAATACCAGTGTTACTTGTAAGCACTATAATGCTGACAGAGGATTGTATACTCATTCAAACATATTGTTACAGTAGTAACTTTTTTGATGTACTGCAAGATTTTACCCAGTTTATCCAGTTGCTAGAGTTTTTGAAGAGGATCTTTTTTAGGCCCTACTTTGAAATGTTGATAGTGGACCCACTGAATAGTTGAGAAAAATCAACAGCTTGTAGCATAAGTGAAGACAAATTAAGTTTGGGTGATGGGAATCAAGGCCTCATCAGAGAGACTGATAAGCATCTATTTACCTGCAGCACACAATTTGTTTCTTTTCCTCAATGAGATTAAAGATGGGACAAGTTATTTGCAAGGATGCTCACTTCTTGTTTAGATACATGTCTGGATACTACCTTTGCATTTAAAATTTATTCATACTAAAGCTAAATGAGTCTGTTACATTATCAGCTTGCCTCAGAAATTCAGCCTACAGGAGAGAGTCATATGTATGGAGTCATGTCTATACTGATAAAGTTTTGAAGAACCATAGTTAAGTATTCCATCTGACTTCTTGCAACTTCACATAGCTGCTTCAAAAAAGTGTGCTGTTCTAAATTTTGCTTGGAAAAAACCACTAAAGATGGAAATTGGTAGGAGTTAGAGGGCTCCCCTGTTCCTGACTTGACTTTTGCTCGTGTGTGTCCTAAATAAGAGTGCCCTAATAACAGGCTCCATAACCCACTTGCCTTCATTTATGAATGTGCTAAGTCTATTTTAAGCATTACATAAGTCGCTAACCTTATTCTATAGCTTGTTTGAGAGTTAGGAGACTCCCATAAATCTCATCAATGAATGGTAGCAGGTATGAAGTGCTTTTAAAAATATCCTTTGTCCCTCCTCATTAAACTTACTTTTTAAAAACTATGGTAGATAAGTATAGTGTCCGATTCGGTGATTTCTGCAGCTGATACCGTCACTAAAATGGAATTCTTCTGAATCTTAGACTTCTCAAGCAGTGAATAAAAATAGAAATTTCAAAGCCTGTGATATTGAAGCTTCTTCTTTTCATGGGAAGGATGAATCTATTGCCTCTTTTGTTGTAATCTTCTGACCCCTCTTTAGGATTATTCTTAAATCTTGTTCTTGCTACAGAATAACGTTCGTGCTGCTGCACTAGCAACTGTGAACGCCTGGGCTGAACAAACTGGCATGAAAGAGTGGTTGGAAGGGGAAGACCTGTCTGAGGAGCTCAAAAAAGAAAATCCTTTCCTAAGACAAGAGGTAGGCTTCTGTTAAGTAAACCTCTCCTTATGTGAGTCTAATCAAGATAACCTTACTTGCTATGGACTATGTTTATCTATGCAGACTGAAATGACACAATGCTACCATTACATGAGTAAACAAGTAGCTGTGTCTTCATACTGACATAAAATTGTTAAACTTCAAAAGGCTAATAATGAGCTTTCTTCCTGCATTATAGCTGCCACTCAGATTTTAGTGCCTCTGAAATGAAACTTTTGTCTGTTTTGATCAGCATTTTAAGAGCTAGTGTGTTTTCCCTCAAATTAACCACATGGTAATAAAGACTAGAACTGAAGTGGAGGCATTAATATGTTTGAGGCTGATAAAGTGCAGCTGAAATTCTGATGTTACTTTCAAAAGGGAGAAACAGCCCATGCAGTCTTAAGAGACCAGGCTCCAAGTTTTAAGATAGCTGTGTTTTAATATACTGTATTTAATCCTTAAATTTTTTTTAATTGCTTAGATGAAAGTTGATGTTGGTTAAGAATATTTGTCTGAACAAAGGTTGGGGTGGGTTTTTTCCTACTTACATAGAGGTATGTGAAAGACTACTATTCGGGCTCTTGTGGCCTGACAGAGCACTGTGAGCGCTTCTTCAGCAACTTTTAGTATAAAACTTTCTTTCAGCTTCTTGGTTGGTTGGCTGAGAAGTTGCCTACCCTCCGTTCTGTTCCTTCTGACCTACTCTTGTGTGTGCCTCACCTGTACTCCTGCCTTGAAGATCGGAATGGGGATGTGCGTAAAAAGGCGCAGGATGTCCTGCCGTTCTTTATGATGCATCTTGGCTTTGAGAAGATGGCAAAAGCCACCGGCAAGCTGAAGGTATTTCTGTCACTAAGATTAGATAACGTGACCTTGAACGAGTGGGTATTAATAAGTCACATTCACAATCTCATGATATGCTGTCTTGAGTCATGTAAGCTTGTCTGCATTGAATGCTTTCGGGGGGCTGAAAATAGTATCAGGAGGCTGTGAGTTAGAGCTTTCTCTACTTCAGATAGACTACTGCCACCACAGGTTTCTCACTTAAGAGTGAATAAATGTCAAACTCCTGTCCTTCTGAAAAAAATCTACCTGCAGATAGCTTCTATACCAGTTACTGTCCAACTGTATGCCTTTAGAAGCCATCTTAAGGCATGTGTTCAAGCAATTTGGTGTATCTTACAGACCCTTGAGTGCTGAATCACTGTTAGGGCACTCCATTAAAGTCATAGGACTGCTCACCTAGAACAGATTGCTGGTTCACATGTTTCTCATAGGTCTTGCAGAAGAAACTTAATGGAAAGGTGTTTTATCTCAGAACAGAAATATCTGAAAACATTGATGCTCTAAGATAAGTGTCCTGGAAGATGCTAAACAGAGAATAGCTTGTTTCAAACTACTGTCATTTTCCTTGTCTGTGGCATGTATTAGTAATTGGTATAACTAACCTTTCCAAATTTATCACTTCTTTTTCTGCCTTCTGTTCTTTAGCCAACTTCCAAAGACCAGGTACTGGCCATGCTTGAGAAAGCCAAAGCCAACATGCCAGCCAAACCAGCTGCTCCTGCTAAAGCATCTTCCAGAGTGGTAGGGGGAGCAGCTCCAGCCAAATTCCAACCTGCATCAGGTAACCTCTCTTACGTTCTGAGAAATGACTGAGAAAAGGGTGGTTTTTGAAGCGTTTTGACATGCCGGAGGAAGAAGCTTACTTAGCAGCAGGAGAGGAATTCAGCATAGTTAGGGTTACAAATAGCTGTGTAATCTAGTGAGTTCTGTCTGCAGTTCTGGTCTTACTTGCAGCTGAGTCAACTTCTAATGTAGGAGTGTTTTTCCTTTCCACACAACCATCTGTCAGCTGCTCTTTTAAAATATCTACTTGGTATTGAAGCTAAAAGCCATGGACTAGAGGGTTGTTTTTTTTTAATACTGATCTGATTTTAACATAACATTTTTTAAATGTTTTCACATTAGTTTTTATCTGGACTGTTTCCTCAGTATAGTTCACTGTGGGGCTACCAGAATGCTTGTGCTGACACAAAAGAGGGTAATGGGATTAGGGGACAGGTGACTTCAAGAAGCAGTCCTGCCTTATCCCTCTGCTGGGGCTAGCTTGCCTGCTCAAGCTGGGTGCAACTACAGCTCTAGACATTAGCCTGCACAGTATATGTGTGTGTGCATTTTTAAATTGTTTTGATAATGACAAATTTGCTAACATATTATGATATTATTTATGAAAACTTTGTATGCTAACATGGAATTTAAGGAACTTCTTTTATGGGTCTAAAATCCTCAGACCTCTGTGTGATAAACGTATTGTATCCATGAACAGTTTTTCTTCTGTCCTAAGAATGGAAAACTGTGCTGACCTAAAAGGGCTTCTTGGTAGTTTGAAATGGTCTATTGTTCCTCCAGCACTTGCTGAAGATTCGGGGTCCAATACTATGGAATCCAAGCCTGATCCCAAAAAGGCCAAAGCAGGAGGAGCCTCCTCTAAAGCTAAGGTATGTTGATTTCATTTTGTATAAAATCCGTTCTATGAAGTTAATAGCTGTAGTTCGTTAATGTATTATAGGTAGAAGAGTATAGCCCTTGCTAGGGACTGCTTTTACTGAGAATCTTTATGCTTGTCTGAGTTCTGAAATGACAAGTGTTCCCATATCACTTACTTAACCACTACTCTTGTCATTACCTATTTAATTCTTAAAGTCTGTGTTGTCAAAAATGCTGTCTTGTGAGCAGCTCAGTCTGTGTTCTAAATCTGCTTGGCCTCCTTGATTTTGTGCTGTTGAGAATTCATTCTTACCATTGCAGTTCCAATGTTATACTTCGAACAGTAATTTTGAACACATGTATCAAAAGAAATTGCCCTTCATACTGTAAAGGAGAGATTAAAATGTTCTTAATCACAAGTGCAAAAAGGGAAGGAAGATGCTTAAATGCATAATAATCTCAACTGATGACATCTGAATTTGGGGTTAGGTTTTTCTGTTGTTTTGTGTTACAGTAATTTTTTTGCTATTAACTTTAAAGTTTGTCCTAGGTGTATAACTAAAAAAACCCCAAATCGTTCTACAGTCCTGTTGCCTCCATTGTGTAAAGTAGTGCTGTAACGAGAACATTTGATGTAGGTCCAGATTCATGGCAGGAATGAATGGAACAAGCCTTGAAGGATGTGGTAGATTTGCCTAAGTCGATGTATTCTTCTGTCAAAACTGATGCTAGAGTTAATGCCTTTGCTGTGAACGCATTAAAAGGTTTGGAATGGTAACTCTTAAGACTAAATAGCTGTCTAACAACAAAGCCTTTTCTGTGGCTTATTTACAGCGGTCAGATGTTAATAGCAGTATGTCCAAGGGCAATACCAGCCTGTCCAAAGCTAATACAAGCCTCAGCAAAGGCAGTACCAGTCTGACAAAGAGCAAATCTATCAAACAGGTACCACATTGGATTTTAGGGATGTGTGTGGGTGACTAGCACACTGGTTGAGAGTGATGTGTCATATTTCACAGGGTACTACTGCGCACACTGTCATGGGTATTGCTTCCACAGCAGCAGAGCACATACTTTTAAAATTCTAATCAACATTATTCTTTCAGCTTCTCTCTGGCTCTTGTACACATAGGCAGCATGAGGTTGGCTGGTATCTAATACTTGCAGTTGCTGGGACTGAGGCGTATATGTCTTGTGTTGCCTGTTAATACCTTGCTTTTTTCAGGGTGTACAGGGGAAGAAAGTGCTAAGCAAGCCTAATTTGAAGGAAGATGATGATAAATCAGGTCCTATTTTTATCATAGTACCAAATGGGAAAGAACAGAGGATGAGAGATGAGAGAGGTCTGAAGGTGAGAAAAATCTGAATGTATTCACAAGTTTTGAAGAAGTGTAATTTTAATGCATTCTTTTGGCTTTTAATTTAGAATTAAACATGCTATGGCATGAAAGTGCTAGTCTCTGTCCATCCCTTGGATTGATTATCTAGTTCTTCAGTTGACTTTCAAAGGCCAATATCTGGTTTACTGTGGTGTTTCTCTACTTATTTCCAAATTTTGTGCATTTATACACTCTCATAAAAGCCAAAGACCTTTTTACAACTTCCAAGAGATGATCTTCAGTTGTGAAGTATCATCAAGTTTTTACCTGAAAACAGTTGACTAACTTCAGAGTTCTAGGATATATTGTACGTGCTTTAATATATTTATTTTGAACAGCCCCACTTATCAAGCTTGTATTTTGTAGGGAAATTCTATTACTTAAAACATGCATATTATTTGTAACTTGCTAGTAAATAGACCTATCTATTGCTTAAAGACAACCACTTTAATTAAGTGCTAATAATTAAGATAATGGCCTAAAGATAACCACTCCACATAGAGAAAATTTTTCATGTAAGCCAAGGTGAGCAAACACCACTGAATTTTTCCCGTTACTTGTTGATAATGAGACGACTTTGAAAACAGATTCTAAAGCAGAATTAGAAGGGATGCAATTTACAGATTCTTTCAGGAAGAAAAGGTATTGCTTGCTTTGAGTTCCAAATGCTGCCTTTTACAGGTGTTAAAGTGGAATTTCACTACTCCCCGTGACGAATATATTGAGCAGCTAAAAACTCAGATGTCCAGTTGTGTGGCCAAATGGCTACAGGATGAGATGTTTCATGCAGACTTTCAGCACCACAACAAAGCACTGGCTGTTATGATTGAGGTGAGTTTGGATCTGTGGTGGTAGAGGACGCTGTATAGAATTATTCTCTGCTATGAAAGATTCTGCTTGAATTAAAATCAAATAGGAATTCTCTGAGGAGCCAGGTGTCGTCGTTCTGTGAAGTTGAAACTTTAACATATATAGAAATAATTTTCAGAGGAACGATGAAATTGGTATTAGTATTGTTTCTTGGGAAAACGGAAAATTTCCCCCCGGAGACTTCTATTAGCATTTCAGAAAGCTTGTATAAGTTAAAAGTGAGTACTTATGATTCTAGGAACCAATCAATACAAGTAGACTGTCTTATCAGGCACAGCTTTTCCTTATTCTCTGTTCTTTTCTTGAACAGCATGTTTCATTTTGCATACCCTTTTTTTTTTTTTCCTTCAAGCACTTGGAGAGTGAAAAAGATGGAGTCATCAGCTGCCTGGATCTGATCTTAAAATGGCTTACCCTGCGGTTCTTTGATACCAACACAAGTGTTTTGATGAAAGCACTTGAATACCTTAAATTGCTTTTCAATTTGCTGAGTCAAGAAGAATATCACCTTACTGAAAATGAAGCATCCTCTTTCATCCCATATCTTGTCCTAAAGGTACGGTTCATTCTACAGAAACTAACCTTATTTTTCATGAGGAATATAGCAGGATACCATCAAATGCTGTAATATGTTCATTCCAAATATATTGTGAATGGCATTAAATCCAGGTGGCGGCCAGTCACAAGTGGTGTTCCCCAGGGCTCAGTACTGGGGCCAGTTCTGCTTAATATCTTTATCAATGATCTGGATGAGGGGATTGAGTGCACCCTCAGTAAGTTGGCAGACACCACCAAGTTGGGCAGGAGTGTTGATCTGCTCAAGGGTAGGAAGGCTCTACAGAGGGATCTGGACAGGCTGGATCGATGGGCCGAGGCCAACTGTATGAGGTTCAACAAGGCTAAGTGTCAGGTCCTGCACATGGGTCACAACAACCCCATGCAGCGCTACAGGCTTGGGGAAGAGTGGCTGGAAAGCTGCCTGTCGGAAAAGGACCTGAGGATGTTGGTCGACAGCCAGCTGAATATGAGCCAGCAGTGTGCCCAGGTGGCCAAGGTGGCCAATA
>NW_008795128.1:4124369-4159608 GCF_000699145.1 Aptenodytes forsteri
TAAGGGTTTTCTCCAGCCTAAATGGTTCTATGATTCTGTATTGGATATTTGCCTTTAAAAGCCATTTACCCAAAAGGATTTTTGCACTGAGAATAATTCTGGCTTTTCCTAACATTTAGACTAATCAACAGTATCAGGAGACTGTTTAAAATAGTCTGTATTTCTTCTGCCTTTTTTTTTTTTTTTACTTTTCCACTAGGTAGGAGAACCGAAAGATGTCATCCGCAAGGATGTACGTGCCATTCTGAACAGGATGTGTCTCATCTATCCAGCCAGCAAGATGTTCACTTTCATCATGGAGGGGACAAAATCCAAAAACTCAAAACAGCGTGCAGGTGGGAAATAGCATGATGAACTGAGCAATTGCAAAGTACTTGAAATTGCTTTGGTTTGCACCTTGAAAAACCCAGCATAATAACATTTGATGGAATGTGAGATTTGCCTATGTATAGCATTTTATGTAAACGCTTGTAAGTGTTTAAACAATCGGATTTTAAAGTAATATCATCTTGCCTTTTATTTTTGGTGTCCATACCTTCTAAGGATGAGCAATTTGTTAAATTGCTATCAGCATTAAGATTATGAGTCTCCCTTGAGTAAGCTGCTTGTCTTACAACAAGCTTTCACAAGACAGTGAAACAGTAGTGGAGAGAACAGTGACAGTACTGTTGTCCAAGTGACTAAGGGAATCAGTTAATCTGATCAAGACTTTGGAAAGAAATGCCTCTACATTGTACATCTGTCTCAACTTTGTTACAGAAATTATTTGTGGTATGGTGTTTGTAGTTCAAACAACTCCCTAGTCACCTTGAAAACATCTTATCCTGATATAACCAGAAAGTTAAATTATATACATACATACAGCATTGCAAGCTCACAACTTTCTAAACTTACCTAGATGTGAAGTTAACTGTAACGTTGCTCATATATGGTAATGGGAAATATTTGAAGGGTGTAGGGATAACTGACAGCTTTTAGATGCTATCTGTGTGAAATAGTCTGAACCTTTAGTTTACTATTCATCCCATAAATCACCTGGAGTATATCTATCATTAGCATTATGATTGACACTTCTCTACAGTGAATGTTCAAGTTGTGCAAGCAACACAGAAATTGGGAGGGCTCTTTTCCCAGCAGCTTTAAACTGAATGTGCACGTGTCATTTTCTTCCTTTAGAATGCCTGGAAGAGCTTGGATGTCTGGTTGAATCATACGGCATGAATGTATGCCAGCCAACTCCAGGGAAAGCCTTAAAAGAAATGGCAACTCATATTGGTGACAGGGACAACACTGTGCGCAATGCTGCACTCAACACCATTGTGACTGTCTATAATGTTCATGGCGACCAAGTGTTCAAGCTGATTGGAAATGTGAGTGTAACTGGAAATAGATTTTTTTTTTTTTCAAATCCTTACACTTTTGTAGGGGATTAGCACTTTTGCTTGCAATTGGTCATGGTACATCTTGCTGTTGGTGTCGAGCATTTTGTAATGTTGAAAACAACTTGCTACACCACAGATGCTCTAAAAGTTAGTTGGTTAATTCCTGATTGTGGGATATATAACCTGGGTGTTCATGAATGAAAAACTAAACTGAAGAAATGAGCAAAATACTGACTTTCATGGGAATTAAATTGTTTATAAAGAGTAACTTGCTTTATAGTTGACTGTATAGGTAACACTTGTGATTTAGAATATTTGGATAACTTATTTGGATAACTTATTTGGCCAAAAAAGGCTAGTTGTTGGGGCTCCATCCTCTCAGCTTTTTTTTATGTCCATCTCCACCAACGGCTTTGCAGTTGAAGTCTGATAAGTTTGGGTTGTTTGCTTTGTCTTACTGCACTCCAGTGCTTAAGGTTTGTGTCAGTACAGCAGCAGTACAAAGCAACACAGTTTTGTTCTCTGGACATCATACTTAACGATGTCATCTAAAATGCAGTAAAAGTTAAAGGTGGCAAAACTCAAATTTCCAGTCTCCAGCAGTGGAAACCTAGTTCACTGTGTTGTCTACAATTACTGTGCATGACAGATTAAGTATACTGAATTCTAACCTGAATCAAGAGCTGTTAGACCATTTTTTTCCTGTTCTGCTCTCTGAATTTGTGGTCTTGGTAATGTTTCTAGCAGCACTTAAAATGATTGGAATATGATAGATTAATGCCTGTACAAACTTTTTGTGTTGTGTTATATGCCATAGTGTATACAAGCTATTAGATGGATATTTTCTGACGTATGATGAGCAGGGAAGCAAGGCTGCCTCTCTCTCCCCACTCCCCTTCCCAGCTTCCTGAAATGTTAAAATTTAATGTGACTCTTATTTTCCCTGGTAACCATCTCCATGATAATTAATGTTGCATTTTCATTAACATTTTAGATTCCTGTCTTATTTTAACTATTGTTCAGAGTGCAATTTGCCTACTCCTTAGTGTTGAATAGTCCATTTGCGTTTGGATTTTCGAGGTTAAAAGAACTGTAGCCCCTGAACCATTCAGCCCCTTCTAACCATGGCTTTCTGAGCTTCAGTATGGTCCATCTAGTCCCAAAATGTATGGCTTTTCAGGAAAAATCATTTCCAAATCATAGGGATGCTGGAGAGTACTTCCCACAAAACTGTCACGGCTACTTTTGTTCAAATGTAGTTATTGGTAACCTCGGTCCTGTAGGTAAGCCTGTAAATATGATTCTTTTCAGCTCATGAGTTGGAGTGTTCAGTTGGCTTGCTTTGTGTTCAGGTTGAATTATAAGTACATTGAACAAGTCAACTGTTAAAAGGACTCTGGCTTCTGTGGCAGGGTCCGTAGTGTTAAAGCATTGCCTGGGCTCCTAATAGGGGATTTAGAAAGGTGGGTGGGGATTTTTTTGTTTGGTTTGGTGTTTTTTCAGAAACACAAGCAACAATTGGAAACACATGGTAGTATCATGGTTTGAATTCAAGATGACTTGTTTCTTGGAAATTATGTGGGCTAGAAATAGCTGTATTCAGTATTACAGCTTGTCAACATGGGTTAATTAGCTCCTGAAGTAGCATCTGGCAGTCCAGAGTGGCCCTATTAGATTGCTGCTGGATGGTAGTATTGACAGTTCCTACCCTTGCTATTAGAGAACTTCAGTCTGCAGTAATAAGTGGCATACCTCCTGTAGGTGACTGAGATTTCTAAAATCCATACAACTCAAATTGAGTGAAAGCGTTGTGTGTTATAGCTTTCTGAGAAAGATATGAGCATGCTGGAGGAAAGAATAAAACGGTCAGCCAAGAGACCGTCTGCTGCTCCAGTGAGACAGGCAGAAGAGAAACCTCAGCGTACTCAAAACATCAGCGCTAATGCTAGCATGCTGCGGAAGGGACCAGCTGAGGACATGTCCTCCAAACTCAAGTATGTAATGATACGTTATGGTCTGTGGCCTGCATAGTGTATGTGCTAATATCATGTCTGGCGATGTTATCTTAGTTCTTGTATCATCATCTTTGCATGTTGTGAAAATTGGCCAAATGATATAAAACAAAATGTCTGAAACTTTTTTGTCTTGTCTGTCTTGAAATCTTTCTAAATGGTCTTGTGCCTTTTTTCACTGCTTCTCCATGGACAGAATTATGTATCGCACTTATAGGATGTAAGTACTGCCCACTAACTCCTTGGTAGCAAGGCTCTTGTATCTTTCAATTTCTATCCTAGTCATCCCTTCCTGAGGGTGTGACAGGTTTACTATGGCCAGTTCTACGTTATTCACAGGTCTCTGACTTAAAGAAAAGAAAGAAACCAAAAATACGGGTTTCTGCCAAGGTGACTGCAGGCAGAGGTGGCACTTCCACATTAAGCAGCTGTTAGAAATATTAGGAGAACTTCCTGTGTGTTACATTGAACTTGGTGTTGATTGGATCCTGTTCTTAACTTGTTAGGGCAGACATACAGCACAGAAGTGGATTGAGCATGTGTGAATTGTAGAGCCTGGGGCAACAGTACCAGAAACAAAAAGCTCAAACTGTATTCCTTGCCATCTGCTCATTATCTTGGAATAAAAGTCCCTGTTGACAACTATATATTAGAACATTTCCTTGAAAAATCTAATATGCAGCACAAGTCACGTGGGACGCTGGGAGTCCTAGGTTCAGATGAGTTGGCAAGGTTGCTATGTACATACGCATCCTATCCATCATTTAAAAAAAAAAAAGCCACTCATTAACTGTAATGCTATATTCCATTAATACTACTTTAAACTGTGCTAGATATCTCTCAAAATGAACCAGTGCATACCTATCATAGATGCAGGGAGTCTTGTGGTGGGTTATAAGAGAAACTAGAAAGACAAGTAACAAGCAGCTGCTCTTCTGGCCTACAAAAGCTTGTTTTACTGATGGCTAGGGGAAAGGCAAAAGGGGTTATTAGGGGGCTTGAATGAAATCAGAACTTCAAAATTGTGCTATTCTATTATGAGAGCTTTAGGGCTACCAGTGGATGCTAGTGCTAGTACTCTTGCCTCTTGTGTATATATAATAAACACCTCTCCCCGGGTTTCTATAGCCAAAATCGCAACATGGGCAGTCACTCTGAGACAACGCACACAGTTCCACGGGAATTTCAGCTGGATCTTGATGAAATTGAAAATGACAACGGTACTGTCAGATGTGAGATGCCAGCACTTGTACAGCACAAGCTAGATGACATCTTTGAGCCAGTCTTGATTCCTGAGCCCAAGTGAGTCTAGTTTTAACTCCTAAGTGAAACCAGTAGGGCTACTTAAAAACTATTTTGAGAAGCTGAATTGACCGTGCTAGCTTCTACATTCAGGCTTGTTTACACAAGAAGGTAGTGTCAGCTAATTTGAAGAGAGATGTCAAAGCGACGGTCTGTTGTACTGTTGGAATCTGGAGAGCAGTTATTTCTAATGAAAAACCTGGGTTCTGCTTATGTGTTTTTATAGTAAAAAGATCTTGAGTTTGTAAATGCATCATCAGTGTCTTTACGAGTAGTGCAATAGACATGTTAAAAGGAATGATTCCTTCCTTGAGTATCCTCTGTGAAGAATGAAATTCTTTTCCCTTGTCTGTAAACCATCATTAAATATCGCAGTTCCGTGTAAATTAGAGCTATCTCTCCAAGGAATAATGAATCCCGTTTTCTTCAACTGTTTAGAATCCGTGCTGTATCCCCACACTTTGATGACATGCACAGTAACACAGCTTCTACTATCAACTTTGTCATTTCCCAAGTAGCCAGTGGTGATATAAATACAAGCGTCCAGGCTCTGGCACAGGTAAGCGAATTAAGGTAACAACTAATCACACTGTACTAACCTATTTGTCTGCGAGGGTGATGAGTTGCACTGTGGTGGAGCAGTCATGTCAGGAGACGTGGACTCTGCTCAGAATCTCCCTGATGACAAAACTAAGTGCACAGGGGCCATCTGACTCGCTTTAGCAATAGAAATTCCACTTGGAAGATGTAGAATACACTCTTAATACAGAAGCACTGAGGGGGAAAAAAAAGCATGTATCTCTGTTTTTGTCAAGTATCTCTGCTATAAGTTTGAAAAAGCCAGTTAAGCCAGTGAGACTTAACTTTTAAATGTAAACTGTTTTACAGATCCGCAGCAAAAGAATTGTCTTGCCTCATAGCTTTTACATGTTTCTAGGGTGGCTTTAACTACTTAAAAGTATTTTATCCAGAAGATTTCATAAAACTGTTAATTCCAAAATCCATAATGCAGCATTTCATGTTTTCGTTTGTGTGCAGGATAGGATTGCAGTTCTCTTAAAAGATCAATAATTGGTTGTATTGGAATTAGTAATAGGAGTCTGTGGCTACTGATTTCAGGTGAAAGCTTAGAATATAAGTGCCTTAGTAAATGGACTGGTCAGGGCAAGACCTTTCCTATAGAAGAGTTTTTAAATTATAGTTATTTTGCACTATTTGCATTACATTGACTTGGGTGTTTTGTTTTTAAATCTTAGATTGATGAGGTTCTCAGACAGGAAGACAAAGCAGAAGCTATGTCTGGCCACATCGACCAATTCCTAATAGCTACATTTATGCAGCTTCGGCTAATCTACAATACGCACATGGCAGATGAGAAGCTAGACAAAGATGAGATAGTCAAACTTTATAGCTGTATTATTGGGAGCATGATCTCGGTAAGGCTTTGACCTAAAAGTTAAGGTGAAGAGCAAATAATTTCTATGCAGAAGTTGCAGGAGAATGGAATGTCTGTCCTGTACCTAGGTTAGCTTACTGTTGAGTCTTATCTGTGAAGGTTTGTTACTAATTGCTCACCAATGCACCTTTTGAGAGAGTGGGGAATGAGAAATTGGGGAAGAAGGTCTGTTTGTTGCTTCTACAGAATACAGCCACTTTAACGCTTTTATTCAGCTGTTTTAATATGCCTTACTTCTGAGTGCTTAGTTGGTGGCCTAAGTATTTTCAGAAGTCACTCTGTAGAAATAACCTTCTTCCTAGTTACATTTCTATTGTTTAATGCTGGGGGGGACGCGGGGGATGTCAAATGGTTTGACAGTGTAGTCTAGAGAAATCCCTACATTAAAGCATTGTGTGCAGGGAAAAATTCTAATACTGTCTTCAATTTGTAGCTATTTCAGATAGAGAGTCTGGCTCGAGAGGCCTCCACTGGTGTGCTGAAGGACCTAATGCATGGTCTTATTACATTAATGCTGGATTCTCGGGTTGAAGACCTTGAGGAGGGTGAGCAGGTCATCCGATCAGTCAACCTCTTGGTAGTGAAAGTTCTGGAAAAGTCTGACCAGACCAACATCTTGAGGTATATAATGAAAATTGTGCAGTTACTGCTTCTCTTCACGTGTCTTGTGTGTTCCTTGAATGACTGAGTTTGTTATTCATTCTGTAAGCAAAGAATGATGTGTGTAGAATCATTCAGCTGGCTAATGAAGAGTTATCACTGATTGTCAGTGGAGATTAGAATTTGACTGCACAATCTGCACAGCTGGAGGCAGGCTAAACGAACCAGCTTAGTATGATTCTATATGCTTTGTAGTTCAGCAGACTGCCTCTTAAACTCTTGTAACATACTAGAAAGAGAGAGCTGTTACACAATGTGATGTAAACTGCTGGACTAACCCCAGTCTCTGGTGTGGTATTCTGTGGGGAGCTGGCATCTTTTCTGTGTGTAGCACTTTTCCTGTGTAACTATTACAAATTTATTCCTTTTAGCGCTCTGCTTGTTTTGCTCCAAGACAGTCTGCTAGCAACAGCCAGCTCTCCTAAGTTTTCAGAACTTGTCATGAAGGTGAGCCTGTAGTAGAGGTTTTGAACTTGGTTTATCTGAATCAACTTAGCTGAAAGAACAGATACATTTAAAAAAAAAAAGTGACCATAACTTGAAATATTTCTTATAACTCTTATTATAATCTTATAATTAGATGTTGCATATAGTGACTTCTTATGCCAGAAGGCTTAACACCTGCTACTAGTTTACTGAAGCTTGTGTATACTAATACACACTCCATACAGAGGTGTGCAATCACCTGCTGGGCTTATTTGCTTAGGCACAGCACTGTACTATGGATTCAAACAGTCCCAGGCTGGAGCTGGCTTGTATTTTGTCATGTCTAAGGACAGGCAGAGTGAACATGCAAAAGTCTGCATTTAAAGCATGGGTGTGATCTTTTTTTATAATACAACACTCTTAACTTTAATGAGGTTAAACCTAAAGAACTGGCGCTGTGCATGGGTGTACATAGCATATATGCATTATCTGCGGAAATTTCTTCACATAAAGCATTCAGTCTCCTGTTTTTGGTAGAGAAGTCAGCACTACTTTTGTTCATCAGCTCTAAAGAAGGATCTGGATACAGTACAGCTAGTTACAAAGAGAAAGCATATACCAGTGCAAATATAGCTTGAGCAGACAGACATGGTGCATGTCTGTATGTGGTAGCTGAGTGAAATGGCTCAAGTATAGTTTTGTATAATCTTTCCTTGTATAATTAAATGCTTCTTCCTTGAGTTGTCTTGCTTTAAGTCAGCCTCTCATTCCAGTGTCTGTGGAGAATGGTGCGTCTTCTTCCGGAAACCATTAATAGCATCAATCTGGATCGGATTCTACTGGATATCCACATTTTCATGAAGGTTTTTCCCAAAGAGAAACTGAAGCAATGTAAGAGTGAGTTTCCTATAAGGACACTGAAGACACTGCTTCACACCCTGTGCAAGCTGAAAGGGCCCAAGGTCAGAGCAGTCACTAGTCATGTACTTTTAAACTGGATGTTCATGCAGTCTCTAAAGCTTTTCCTTTTTTTTTAATTTATTCCCTTTTTTCTCCTTATAGATCTTAGATCATTTAACAATGATAGACAACAAAAATGAGTCTGAGCTGGAGGCTCACCTGTGTAGAGTAATGAAACACTCCATGGACCAGACTGGAAGCAAAGCTGATAAGGATACAGAAAAAGGGGCTTCTCGCATAGTAAGTAATGTAAATGTGTTGATGGGGAGAGGGAATGTAAGGCAATTTATTTAAGAAACAAGCTTAGTTTTTGTGATTGTGGAATATGAAGTAGTAATTGCCTTTCCAACATGCAACTAGTGTTGGAAATACTCTTCTGGTTTCACTTTTATTTATGGCTGTTTTGGGAACTTGCAGTGTGTTTCTGTTACTCACAGAATGTTCAGGTAATATCCCAGGATGAAGTGCTCTCTAAGACATTCAGGTGTGCAGCATAGGTTTTATGCTGCCTGATACTGCATTTGATCTACTAAAAGTTAACCATACCCAAAACAGGTTTTAAGCACTGGCTTCTCAGAAGGAGTCCTACAGCTTGATAATGTCCTTACTCTCATTCTGTGTAAACAGTGGCTATGTAAAACCCTAATTGCTTCAAGGTTTTCTTCATCTTGGAAGCTCTGTATCCAGCTAGCAGGTCTGAGAGCACTGTGGGTTCATCATAACTTCCCTTCATTTTTATTCACTTTGTTTTAGAAGTCTCCTTTTATTTATTTCTTTAGGAGGAAAAGGCTTCGAAGGCCAAAGTTAACGATATTTTGGCAGAAATATTTAAGAAGATTGGCTCCAAGGAGAACACTAAGGAGGTAAGTGCTCCCTTCCTGCAAGGGAGAAGGCATGATACATTAGAATGGTGTATGTAGCAGTTGTAGTAATGGACAGGAACTCTTCCCTCCCAGGGTCTGGCAGAGCTGTATGAATACAAAAAGAAATACTCTGATGCAGACATTGAGCCCTTCCTGAAAAACTCCTCTCAGTTTTTCCAGAGCTATGTTGAAAGAGGCCTCCGGCTGATAGAAACAGAACGGGAGGGGAAAGGACGCATTGCTGCTTCTACAGGTACATGTTACAGCCAAACTGATTTGATTTATGAGAAGCAGAGATATAAGGAGGGCAGCTACATATCTGTCCCCTGGTAGAAACTAATAATTGCAGATGCTTATGGACTTTCAAAGTGAGTCACGTGTTTTCTTGGCACTTGTGTTGCTTCATGAGGCACCATTTGCAGGGACTATGCGTTCTTAGTTTACAAAAAAAGATGTTGTAACCATCGTCACACTAAATGTAGAAAACATCTGAAAGGCTTGGTAAACAAGTGGTTCTAATTCGTATCCTTAGTGTGGGTTGAACATTAGCCTATGTTTCATGTGTCTGGTATCAAGAATTGTTTCTGCAAAGTATACAGCTGGTTTATAACAGCAGCAGCTGTCAAATTCTCCTTTTACCTTTTGGTTACTAAAATGGTCCAGGATATTTTTTGGTAGAATATTGTTTACTGTGGAATTGAAAAGTTTATTTTAAATAACTTGAACTCTTTCTACAGCAGTCGTTGTGATTACCCCTTTCCAATAAATCAGCTTTACAATTGAATAAATTACTGTAAAACACTTAGTTTGTTAGTGAGTCTTTTCATTGCATGTAAGCACAAATGAGTATTTAATGCAATATTGGGGAGGGAATGTAACAAATGATTAGCTGACAGTAAAAACTGATAGTCTGGCAAAACTACCTTTAACTTTCACTTCTTTCACATTTCACACTGTCCTGTGAGACTTTTTAGCATTTTCTCCTACTACTGTTCCTTCTCTTATCCCTGTATTTTAAATTACTTTAGGAAGACAATGTAAGTTTCTTTCAGAACCTCCTAAATGTGTCTGACTAGATAGGACAGAAGATTCTACCTTTAGTCCTAAAAGTCTGTACAACCAAGAAATGTTAGTTCAACAGTTAGAGATTTCAAAACAGAATTTGTGCCCCGATTTTCTTTTTCCCCCTCCCTAACTATAATAGTTTGATGTAATAAAGGATATTGTTCCATCTTGCAACTGTGCTTTATCTAGACTAAAGTATAAATGCTTAACCTTAGTTCTCCTTTTATCTCTTTTAAATATGCTTGCAGTAAACTAGTGAAAACAAATCCCTGTCCACACTAAGTCTTAGAACTTGCCATTCATTTCAGAATGTAAAGGTTTTTTCATAATATAAAATCCTTTCCTAGTCTTTTGGTAGGGAAGCTTTAAAAACCTTGCTACATGCCTTCCAGAAATCACTATTTCAGATTGAATTGGAAGAAGCAGCAGCTTTAAGTTACATGAACAAGAGGTAAAGAGGGGTTAGAATCAGTGGTGAGGTCTGCCCAGAAGTACTCCTAAACTTAGAAAAAGACAGAAGACTCCAAATATTTCCCATCCTGCTAATTGCTGAGGTCTCTCTGTTGGACATAATGGTTACTGCTGATCTAGATCAGCATCTTCCTCTCCCTTCACTGTCGTCTTCAGCTGTCAGCCTCAGCACTACTTCTGGAGCTGCTCTGCTGCCACTTTTTAAATGTCGCAGTTTGTCTTCTTGGTTTTCAATTGTCGTTCTTGCAAGGAAATGAAAGGGCTGATATGCCTATACTAGCAAATGTAAATAGCTTGGTAGTTTGTAGGTTGGTTGATTCTTCATCCATTGCATCTTATTTCAAGGAACTGACCAAGAGGCTTACACTTTTTTGGTGTGTTTAATCTTTTTTTTTTTTACTTTTTTTCTCCCTCCCCTCTTCCCCTATCCTCCAGGAATTTCTCCTCAGATGGAAGGAACATGCGTTCCTGCTTCTACCCACACTGTATCATCATCTATAGGAAACACAAATGGGGAGGAAGTGGGGCCTTCAGTTTACTTGGAAAGATTAAAAATCCTCAGGCAGCGTTGTGG
Source organism: Aptenodytes forsteri (assembly GCF_000699145.1). Classification (NCBI taxonomy): domain Eukaryota; kingdom Metazoa; phylum Chordata; class Aves; order Sphenisciformes; family Spheniscidae; genus Aptenodytes; species Aptenodytes forsteri. The sequence goes on from NW_008795128.1 coordinate 4,135,541, forward strand.
CCTTGACAACGCAAAGGTATTGTACTTGACAATCCTTGTAAATCCCCAGGGGAGGCACTTCATTTGCACTTTTTTTTTTAAGAATTCAAATTATTGGTTTTTCTGTGCCAAAGGCAAATTCTAATCAGAATTTATGATCTTTCATTATACTGCATGTCCTAGCTATTCACTGCATGTCACCATGCCTAGTATAAATGGCTTTAAACTCATTACTTGGCCAAGTAGGCTTATGTTTCAGTCCACCCTGTTTGCAGCACTGGTGTACATGCAGGTTGTTTCTGCAGCTCTGTAGTTTGGTATCTTCCCTTGCCGTGTAGTTGAGTCTCAGAAAGGTTCAAATAACTTAACTCCTGTTTTCTAAAGCTTAAGATATATTGATCTCTGTGAGTTGAATGATGTGGAAATTCTAGATCTTTCTGCTCTGAAACAACCATAAGAGCTGAATGAAGACTTTGAATGAAGTTTTATATATTTTGGGTGTATGGATACTGAGGCACAGAAATACTGAATGAGCTTAGTATTGGAAACCTGTGGGCCAAAATTTCTAACAGTTTGGTGATCTATGAGTTAGGAATCTAGTGCTGATGGCTGAAGTTTGCACTCAGCCACATGAGAAGTGATGTTCAGTCTAGGAATGGTCATACAGGCACATCACTGTTTTAACCTTTAACACACACTTGCATATCACCTTACAGCTCTGAGGAGGCGAAAGGTTTCCTAGATGATATAACAAGGTAATTAACGCAGATGGAAGTATCAGTTGGTAAAAGAACAGTAAATTGACATTGTAAGTCTTTGGCAGGGTGTATCTTGCCAATCAATCCAAGGTTCCTCTTCTCATTCCTACAGAAAACTCATTGGCTGTTGATGCTGCGCATGGGCATGAACTCTTGTGGTGTTAGAATTCAGGCTGTTCAAGACTGCAGCAGGCCATCTCAGTAAAACACTGGTCTGATGTGAATTTTTGATCTTTAAAGACTGTAGCTCCTTTGTGTCCCTACTGATATCAAGCTAAATGAACTACTTAAATGATAGGAATTGAGTATTGTAGTTAGCTTTGCATGGTTCTGACTTTGACGGCAACTGACTTTATTGCTGCAGATCACCTGTTGTATTGCTCCTTCTTTCCTCTGTTTTGAGTGTCTCCTGTGAAGATGAAAAGCCATTGATTATGGTTTGTACTTCTTATATGGCTTTTGCCACTATCTGTCTTAACGCTTCACTCTCCTCCCCTGTAGCAGGAAGACAGACCACCTCTGACATCTCTGCTCTCTAAACCAGCAGTCCCTACAGTTGCATCCTCTACAGATATGCTTCACAGTAAGCTCTCCCAGCTCCGTGAGTCACGGGAGCAGTACCAACATCTGGATCTGGACTCCAATCAGACTCATTCCTCTGGCATTGGAACTACCCTGGCTTCACCCTCTTCTGCAGCAGCTAATATTGATGACTTGAAAAAAAGATTGGAGAGAATAAAAAGCAGTCGCAAATAGAGATGCGAGAGAGAGCATCACTGTTGCTTGGGCTGTCTTCAGCTTTAGTTTACTAAACTAGAAGTCTTCATAGTTAAATGGCCTCATTTAGGCCTAATGTATACAAACTGGTTTATGTATAATACAGTGGATTTTGGGGGGTTGAGTCATTGTGGCACAAGTATTTGTACATACTCTGCTTCTCAGTGAGCATCTCTTTGACAATAGAAGGCTGTCTGTGTATTAGTTTTAGTGTACAGACCTGTAAACAACCATCCTCTTGCTCAGACTAGTTTCTCATAACTTGTTTTTTTATTTGTAAAATTGTCTTTAAGATCTTTTCCTAGTTCTTAACTCTTAGAAGATCTTTAGTGATTTCACTTTTAATTTTGTGAATTCTTCTCCATGTAATCCTTGAACTGTTGATTCTGTATGGACACATGGCATGAAGTGACTAATTTAAGTGTCTTTTGTAAATAAAGTTTGCATTAACTATACCAGCCTCTGTAGGAACAGCAGTGACTGCTGGTTAGAGAATTCACTCTCTATTCCTGAATGTTAGTGACTGGGCATCTAGAAACTGAACTAAGCTATTCTTGACATGAACGTTGGGGTTTGGATATATTGTAAGGAAGATGAGTGAATATATACTATCTGTGGGTGCAATCCTGAGACTTTGCACTCTTACTTTTATGAGCAGTAGTGCATTTTTCACATAGTTGCTTTTTTGTTTTGGAACGTGTTTCTGTAACTTGAGAGTAAGTTGAGAATATTTAGTTTGCTGAAGTGCTTATTTTAAATTATCTAGTCCTTGTGATGCCTTTACCCAGATTAAGCATAGTCCCATCTGTGTACAAATGCTTTCTTTGAGGGAGCCTGCTGCTGTTGATATGGAATAGGTTAGCAGTGATGTGCAGTCAGTGGACTCATTTATCCTGAACTCATTTGGTTAAGCAGTCTTTCTCATGCAGGTGGATCTCACCACCACATTCTTCTTGCTCTTAAACATCTGATGTCACCAAACTCTACTATTTGTGTAACTGTGACACCTGGTAGTGCTAGTCTGTGGAAGCTGTAGCCACTGCTTTTTTTTTTGTAAGAGTGTCTTCTGATTAGCCTTTTTCAGAAGCAACAAGTATGAAGATTAAGACATACACTGGTGTAGCCTTTCTAGCCCTTTCATCTCTAGGGAGGTGATGTGTTTTCACCTTACTACTGCACTTCCACATGAGAGCTGGTTGTGAAGCATAAATTGCACATCTGTTCCATAGCTAGAACAGAGTTATTGAAGAGTTGGACAGGCAGGCTTAAAATAGCACACTTCTGCTCTAGATTTTAATCTCTTCTATATAACTGCTGCTTTTGTTGTTTGCTCTGTGGACCAGCAGTCTCTGCATTAGGTTCGTTACTGAAACTATCTTGCCTGATTACAGTAAAAATATGGCTTTAAATTAGTACCTGTACAACAAATCTATGCCAGAGCTTTTGCAAATGGCTGAAATCTTCCTTTCGCAGGACCCCTAGGCTGGGGTTGCAGTTGATATAATACTGCTTGGTGCTTATGGTGAGTTTGTACACTGTGATATAGCAGGTGACTTGCGAGCGTTCTCCATCCTGTGTTAATTGACATGATGCCATTCACTGCTCCACCACCTCGATTTAGTAGTTGCAGTCTCCTCCTAACCTGAAGTGGGCACGCACTTTTTTGTGGAACAGAGCTGTGTGACAAGTGGAGGTTTGCCCTTATTGGTAAGTGCTGAGGTTTTGTGCACTTAAATTGGGGCTGTTTGTGAATAGTTGGTGTTGGCTGGCACTAGTTACTGCCACTACCTCTCAATTACTAGCTGCTTTTTGAAACTTACTGACATTTAAATTAATCCATATGTTCCTTTACCATGTCCAGCAGATACTCTGAAGAACTATTTGTTAATTAGCTCAGGATGTTAAAACAGCAATGCCTGCAAACCTGCATACAGCTATTATAAATTTGAAGCTGAATTGGAAGTGAAGTACAGGAATAATTGAGAATCAGAAGATATAGTTGCTTACTATGAATGAGTTTTTGCCCTGTGTCTCTGTAGTGTTTGGTTGGACTCAATATCCTGGGAGTTCTAAACTTAAAACTTGTGCACATAAATTAATAAAGCCTAATCTTTAGCCCAGACAATATTTAAATAACATTAAACTGAATTTTAAAAATGATTCCTCTGTATTGTTTGTAACAAGTCAGCATTAACAGTGACTTACTCCAGAAACTGTATGGTCCTGGTTCCTCTCTTAGATGTGCAATTTCTCACGGATTATTAGATAGCAGTGAAAGGGTGAGGCTAAAAATTTAAACATTATGAAGGGCTAAACATTTTCAGTGTCCGATGCCTGTGGTTATCAATGACTTTAAACAGTTGTGGAACTCGAGCTCTCGAGGTTTCGTTCTTCGGATGTCTTTTGAGAGGTTGTTTTTATGCTTTCTTTGGGCAATCAAATTGGGCTGTCTTCAAGTTGGTTCCCAAATGAGCCATCTTCAAGGAGGTGGCCAGACAGTAATTGATCAATGACTGTTTATATCCAACTAATTTCAGGTAGCTACATCTACTGTCATTTTTTCAACACAGTCACTCTGCTTCTTAATGCTCTGTATGAAGCACAACAAAATTTCACTGTTGCCTGTTTCTGTGACTTGATGGCACTGTGAATGAGGAATTTAGGAATATGGTGTCATAGGGTGCAAGGACAGTTTCCAAATCTCATTATTATATTTTAAGAGAAAATTGGGCTGAACAAATTCGCTAGTCCAAGAATGTGTTTACTGCTGTACTGCTGGGTCCTCAGTGGTCCACAAATTGCTGCTAAAGAGGATTTTATGAAAGAACTGAAGCTGCTTTTGGGAGTGATCCCTGAACAGGCTTTATAAGACAACCAAACAGGTATAGCGCAGGATGCTTCCATTGGAGGCCCTTTGACAATGACTGTGCATGAATTGCTTCCTTCTGAATCTTGCTACACAGGTGGAAAATACACTTTGAGGACCCAGCACCACCTGCCATGAAGAAAGTTACTGCCATACAGTAATGGAAGTGCTACTTAATGTATTCAAGCCTGTATTCCTCTGTAGGATGAATTGCATACAGCTGGCATCTGTAACTTCTTAAGATGCTAACCTTGCAAACTCCGGTGTTGGTATTTGTCTGCTATTGTAGCTGAGAACAATGTCTTATCAAAACAGGTTATAGTTGCTTTACTTTTGATGTTGGTATTGGTGTTTTGTGTAATGCTACAGTTACTGTATGGTGATAATCTCCATTACATTCTTGGCTCAATTTCTAGAACAGAAAATGAGTTGACTTGAAGGGAGGAAATGGACAGTGCCCGAGGGCACAGTCGTGCTTACTATGACTGACTTAAGGCCATCATCTGAGGTCTAAAATCTGTTGATGATTATAGCTGATAGAAGGGAGGAGCATTTGTTTGAAGCACAACAGATAATTAGCAGTACAACTAGTGCCATTCTGTTGGTACTCCTGGCTACTGTGATGGCTTAGATTCAAGTGCAACTAAACTCAGCATGAACAAAAGGAAGAAGATGGGTTTGAGAGCTTTTATTTTCAAGGGAGAACACTTTCCTTTGAGTTGTAAGGATATAACTGTTTTACTTCAGGATCTTCTATGCTTATGTCTTTAAGAAGTAGCAAAAGTGTGCAAAACTGAGAGCAAGCAAGGTAAACGTTTCCTCTATCGCCCATGTTTTTCGATGGCTTTTCGCATCCACTTTTTCAGGCGGAATACATGGGTATAAAATCCATATTTGTCGTCTCGGTCACAGCCTTCTCCCCATGAAACTATTCCCACTTGATACCAACGGTTGTCATCTGGGTTCTAAAGCAAAGAAAAATGGGATTGGCACAAGGAGCAAGAGACTTCCAGATCTAAGCCTTGTATGCACCCCAGCCTGTTTAGTGATGGATACTGCTTTGGAATTCAGACTGGCATCTACTAGATAATGTAGCTTGTTGGAGTAATTTTGTCTACTCTTAAACCTCTAACTGAGAATTGGCCATCACTCATGCATTCTGCAGCTGATCTCTGTGCTGAGAACTCAGTACAGAAATGGGGCTGAATGACTGCAGGATTCATCTCAGTTGGTCCGCTTGGGCATGAGATGGGTTTGCTTCAGCCACTCGGCAGTCTCCGTCTCTGCTGCTGTTTTTTAGGCTATTATGAAAGTTCAGCATAGCACAAACCTAGCTCCATGTGTTTTATGAGCTTGAACTTGTTGAACATACCTTCATTACAAAAGGTCCCCCACTGTCCCCTTCACAGGCATCTCCTCTCTCTGAGTCTTCAGGACTGTAACCTACAGGCAAGAAGAAATTGAACGCTTGACTGTAGGAGGAGTGGCTGGTGTTGGCCATCTTTTCCTTGAAGTATTGCTGCATAAATTTTCTGAGAGCCATGAGATTGCTTACAGCTTCTGCCAACTATTGGACTTAAACAAAGCTATTTTCTAAATTTATATGTAAAACAGCTAACTCTGCTTCTGTCTTTGCAACACTTCTGAATCCACCATATTCTGCCATCCTCTGTGCCCTCATTCCTGTTCTTTCATCAGAATTGCTGTTAGTGTCAGCTGTCACTGTGTTCACAGCTGTAGCTTAAGCTACTGTGCCTTTCTCTTGTCTTAAACTTCTGTGTGTAATATGCCATGTACCCTGTTCTTTCATTCTATTTACTAGAGAGACACATTGTTGTCCTCACTTTCACCTTCCTGTCATTCTGCAGGCTCTGTTCTTTCTCTCCCCCAACTGTCTGTCTTCCTACAGTCTCGCTATGAAGAGGAAAGGGATTTCACTTTAATTCCTGATGAACTAGACAATATCTTTGCATTTTCCCATTACCCGTCTCCCCTTTTCTGCTGTATGTCTGCATCTCGGCTATTTTTCAAGACTTGTCTAGAAAAAGAAACCATAAGAACACTATTGTCAGTATACTAATGAAATTGACTTCCATCCTAACTCAAGCAATCATATACGTTATTAGATGTGAGCAGCACAAACTCGGTCAAAAATCATGAGAGATTTGCTTGTAGGAACTGATGAAGTCTGCACAAATGAAGAATACAGCAGAAAGTATTAAATGGGTACATAAGTCCATAGTCTTTGTATCTTGAATTCTGTGTTCGCTTGTATTCTCTCTCAAAAAGAGTATAGTGCCAGAAGAGATTTAGGAAGGTACAACAAGGATTATCAGAAGTGCAGAATGCCTTCTATATTAGGAAAGATTAAATAAGTGCTCCTCAGCTTGGAAGAGAAATGACAGAGCTGTAAAGGGTCCATAAAATAGCATATGACATGGAGAAGAAAATTTTTTTCTTAAGTTACGAGTATAGATGTGTACCTCTTCAAATTTATTAGGAAATTTAACAGAACATGAGGAATTACATTTTTCACACATGCCTAACTAATCTGTGGAGCCTGTTGCCACAGAAGTTGTGGGCGTAAGTATGAATAGGCTCCAAAAGGTTGAGACAAGCCAGTAGAGAAGAAGGGGTTGTTTGGCTACTGAGTAGGATAACTGGTGTGCAGCCTTTAATTTAGGAAGTCACTGAACTGTTCTGTATACTGATCAAAAGATAATTTTAGGAAGTCACTGAACTGTTCCACGTACCGGTGAAAAGATAATTTTACATGTGCTCAGTTCTTACATGGCTGTTGCTGGTATCTGGCAGAGTGGTGCCATTAGGCTAGTTAGCCTGACATAGCGTGATGTTACAAACCTTATTCATAGCTTTAAGTTCTCCAGCCTTCGTGTTTTCTGAGAGCTGAAAAAGTTCTTATCATAGGAAAGTTATTCTTTATGGAGGGCATTTGCAAATTTATCAGAAAGTAACCTTGCTGCGCGAGCCCCACCGGGAGCACAGAGCCCTTGTCTTCTGTGGCAAGTTGGCCTTGTGTCTCCAGTGCTACTTACCTGCACAGAACATGTTGTCAGTGACTTTAACTTTGGTGGATGCCTTGCAGGTTTCTTGGTCTACAATTGGCACATTGAGCTGTTGCAGAACTGTGGGGAGGTTGCTTGGGCTAGTGGCCCATGTTTCTCTCAAGTTTCCCCAACCAGTTACCCGCCCTTTGTAACCTGACAGCATCAGCCTGTGGAAGGAAGCATGAGTATAATCGAACGTATTGTAACAGCTTTCTCCTGCCTGGCTCTCTTGCTGATAGTCTAAATAAGGCATCTTTTTCTGTCTTTTTTGAAGGCCCAAAGAAGGGTTTTGTAGCCTGTATTTTTAGGACTGTGGGACAGTCCCCTCACCTCTGCACAACCTCTTTGGTAGGCAGGCAGACAGGATGGATGTATTCACTGAAGATGATGGGTCTCTTCAAGTGCATGAGTGCAATGTCTCGGTCCATGTTCTCTTTCCAGTTGTACCTGGGATGGATGATGATTTTATCCAACAGAGCAATCTTCTCTTGATTCTTTTCATATCTGAAATAGTCATGAAGGAAAGAACTTGCTGTACAATAGCAGCTGAGAGTCTTTTGGGGTTCATGATACTCTCAGGTGCTTTGTACTCTCTGAGACAATACTGTCTTCACTCTGGAGCACCCCTTTAAACTTTCCATGCTTCTGCTCTCCCTTTCACTTTAACCTTTAGGACCAGCAAGAGCTGCAAATGACAGCTCCATTAGATCCCATCATTGAGAGGCATGTGGCATTGGCTATGTATGTTTCCTTGGATACTGAACGATAGCCCAGCCTCATCGTATCTCATTACTCCAGGAGGAAGGCTATTTCACTCTCACTTCATCCAGGCTCTTACTTTGCCCTTATGTGCTTGCCAATCCGCACCAAGATGTCATTTGTGGTTAAGTTCTTGTCCCAGGGTGGATAATAAAGACAATGAGCAGCAGTCAAGACCCAGCTGTCACTGATGAGGCTGGCACCACACAGCAGTTCTTGAGGACTCTTTTTGTAGAGCATCACCTGCCTGAGAGACAAGGAGGGAGGAAGGCTTAGCAGGACCGAAGGCGTGGCTGGCTAAATGCGGCTTGGTGTCATGCAGAAAGAGCAGAATTTGCAGTGAGCGGGGAAGAGCGTTGCGCTATACTGACAAAGACAACTGCCTTGGTGGCTCTCTAGCAGTCTTCCCTGGGCATGTATATTCTATGTAGTAGGCCATTTACCCTATTTCCTTCACCTGGAGAGGTTTCTCATCCTCTCTGCTCCAGCAAAGCTGGAAAGAGGAAGAGACAAAGATGAAACACACCAGCACTCTTGCTTTCCCAGATGGTTGTGTACTTGGCTCAAGAGGAGAGTTTCTTTCCAGCTATTTTAGTACTACCCTGACAACCACTTGGAGGAGCTTTGATTAGAAGCTATAATGCCCACATGCTGCCTGAGATGGGAGAGCACCTTTACTTCCCCCTGCTTGAACTGAAGAGAGACAAAATTCCCCATGAAGGACTATGCAAAGATAATGCTTACCAGGGGGAACTGCCAACTTCTGCATCGTCCCCACACACAACTCTGCCTCCTATGTAGGACTCCAGCAGCTCCTTCTCACTTTTATCCTTTACTTCTTTCTTCTCAAATAAAGGACGAGTGCCGCAGTCTGAAAAAAGAGGCAATCTGGCTTTGTTACTCTATCTGATTCACAATGGAGAAAGCATGCTGACTGCAGACAACATAAGCTGGAAGAGCCTAGGAAGGAAGTGCTTACTAGCTCCATGACCATAACTGGAGATTGACTTCTGAGCGTCCTTCAAGGAATTTAAATATTTCCCCCTGCTTTTGACAGCCTTTGGCAAGCTGGTGTTTCTGAGGAACAGTGCGTGCCCTGTGGAAAGAAGCTGCAGCCTTTCTACAAACTGTGATGCTGTATCTAGAGTTTTTGCTCACCTGCTTCGCCTGAACCAAAAGTTTTGATATCAAAGAAGGTTTTGAACTCCTGAGGACGGGTAGTACGTCCTGATATTCCCTCCAACTGTTCGTTCCCATCCTCTAGCAAGCTGTCTGAGAGAGACAGAAAGACAAACATGGTAAAAGGCCTAACTGCAGTTTCCATAATTATCAGCAATGTAGGTGTTCCTTTCTGCACCCAGTGGGTCTGATGAAGGAATGATGTTTTAAAACCACTGCTCTTTTTAATGCTCCTTTTCCACCATTGTGAGTTTTCAGGGGGAAGAGAACACCTGAGAGATGTAACAGCTCTATACATGTATGGCAGGTTAGTATATATGATATTTGGACAAACGGGACTTCCACATACATGGTGCACATGCTTCCTTGTCTATGCCTCCCAGGCCAACCACTTCACCCTAGTTGCACATACTGCTTTTGTTTGCCACTACCTCACAAGTGTGCCTCCCCAAACCAATGTAGGCTTCTCACCGCAGTAGTGCAGATCACAATATTCAAAGTTGGGTGGTTCATCTGTGACACACCAGACACCCTCATCGTCTCCATCGGGATTCCGACAGTAATTCTCCAGCAGCTTCACCTCTGGGTCAATGTGTTTTCCATGGAGCATCTCTTTGGCTTTCTCAGAGTTCCAGGGCAGGCACTTAGCTCCAGACACAGTGACCGAGAGGGTCCCGGTATAAAGCATGCCTTTCTCTTGTTCACAGGGCTCCACCGGGGCTGGTAGCGTGACCCGTGGAGTAAATTCAACTGTCGTCCTTTCTTGACCTGGAAAGACAGAGAGCTGTGATTTAAGCCTCAGCTTTGCACTCAGAAATACTGTTAGCCCCTTTACTAAAGCCCAGAGTTCCATGGAGTATCCCATTATGTTTGGGGGTTCCCACCATGCTACCATGCATGTGGTGGCCCTCTACAATATTGCAGTGTCAGAGGTGGTCCTTTCAACAGGAGGTAAGGTGAGGCTGGCACTGCTCATCACACTTCTCTGCCACTAAGATGTGAGGGACAATATTGTTTGTGTTCTTTTCTGGGGTATCTTTGAGAATCAGCTCAAGGGATGGGTAGGTGCCTCAGGCATCATAATGCTGCTGCGTTAGAGCCTCCAATGCCTTTTTCTCAAATGCATAACTAGACCATATTTGGGGGAACCTTTTACCATGATATGCTACTAAAATAGCAAATTTAACTTTTGCCAATGTTTCTATATCTAATGATAAGAGAAAAATCTTCCTGCCATGCTTTCCACAGTTTTTCTTGCAAGTATCCTAATGGCCGCAAGCTTTAAGCAGCGTTTCCTGAGTGAGTGGGCACCAGATAATCTGTTCTGCGGCAGCTGCTTGGCCTCAAGGTGCCTTCTCCTTGTGCACTGGGGGAATCCCCATGTGAAGAGAGACCCTCTGTTTGACTAATCACACTGGGACACAACAGCCACTGAGCAAGTAGCATTCACCTTAATCAGTGAGGCTGCTTCTGTGTGAGATTGACTCATGTCAACATGATTGCAAAGGAACTGTGCACAAAAACAAGACTTTTCTAGCCCTGCCATATCCATGCACGTGTAAGTATAACAGTAAGCTACTGTAGGTCAGAAACAAACTAGCGAACAGAGATAGTACAGATGCCTGATCGCCCCAAAGTAGAGCAGTATCTCTTTACATTTTGCCGTATTGCAGACCAGGGCAATGGTGATGATTTTTAAAACTTCAGAACATCCCTTGGTCAAAATGGTTGCTGACCTCTCTGACTTTCACTTGTAAGAGTCATTGCCTCTAGTCTCTGCTTTTGGAAGAGAAACTTCTGCTGTGAGAAGGTTCTCTGCTTTCTACCAGTTCTGAGATGGAGGCCAAGCCCCAGGGGAGACAGCTCTCTATTGTGCAGAAGAAACGGGAAGGTATAAGTGTAGGGGGATGGTTCTCCATCCTGTCAAGTGCAATGATGAGAGAAGGGCGTATTCTCTGTTCTTGAGATTGTGGGTATTAAACTGCACCTTCCTGTATGAGTGAATGTTAAGGCAGGCAGTCAAGCACAAGCTGTAGTGGTTTTGTCCTAAAGGTGGTAATTCAGGCAAAAAAAACCCAGTATGACTCACTGCTGTCACAAATCAGAGGCAGCTGAGCCAGGATTTTGGGGTGCTCCTGACTGGCAAAACTGTAGTAGATTCCAGGGGACTGCTGACACTGGAATTAGTTTTGATCTAGATTAGCGTAGTCTTGAGAAAACAACACATTAGAGGAATTTAGCTGAGGTAGATGTATGGGTGACTCACTGACTTTTCCTCCTCAGCTCCTTTACCCTTTAAGACACAGCTCCTCTACTCCAGCTGACCTCTGTACATGTAAGATCCCTCCCTCCTAACTCTCTCCCCTTCCTTGACACATTTAGTATCAGTCTTGGTGCAGTTTCCTTGCCAGTGAAGGGCTTGCTGGGGTGTAGTGCTGAAGCATACCACACACTGGGATGGGACACTCCTCCCGTTCCACCGTTGGGTCTCGGGTGTAGCACCATGGGCCTTCTGAGTTGTTGTCTGGGTTCCTGCAGTAGTTCTCAATGAGGTTTGTATAAATGGTGGTGTTAAATCTACGAGAAAAAGCTAGTTAGGCTAGGAAGGAAGGACACCTTGGAGAACCCTTTAGGGGTGTGCAGGAGATGAACTTACTTAGGTATATGTGGATATTTGCTTGTCCACACTTGACATTCAATCCCTGATTTGGTGTAGCTAATTGTCCCCTGATAGTTCTGGCCCAGACCAAGAGAGCAGTTACCTGTCAAAATCCCAACATGGTGTAAGCCAGGGCCAAGGGAAATGGACATTGCATTTTTCAAGGCCAGAGGTGCCATCCCACAAATCCCTTTAATAAACTTCTGCTGCATGTGTGAGCCTGCACAAGCACAGGCATTCTCTTCATGGGGTGGGAAGAGCACACAGCTGAAGCTCTCTCTGCCTCATCAGAGGGAGCTCACCCTGAGGCTCTGTGCTTTGCTTTGGCTGTAGGCGCAGGTCAGAGCCCTTCTGAGAGGCTGGGCTTCGGGATGCCTGACTGTGTCACAAGAAGGGTATCTACCCCATGCTGTTTCAGTGGGGGAGTTAGGCTGTTTGTGAAATGGTTAGTGGGGAAATAAAGAGGAAGAAAGGAATTTCAAACTCCCTTCCTGCTATTTTTCTTTCTAATCAGCTTCACCAACTTTAGATTTTTTTTTTTCCTTACAAACTCTGCAGGAAGCAAGTTCCTGGCACTCACTGTATCTGGGAGACTGAGGTCAACATGCGTTTCTTACCTTGTAGACAAGCATCCAGAACTGTCCTGGAATTTCTCAGACCCTGACATACTAGCAAAATAAGAAGAAAGAAACACATTATATGAAAGGAATCCAAATAAACATAGTTTGAATCAGTTTATCATCTAGGGACAAAACACACGTGCTTTGTCCTGGAAAGTGAGCTCTTGTAAGAGGGTAGGGAGCCATCTCTCCAGGATGGGACAGTGCATCCTAAGGGACAGCAGGGCACCTGCAGGACTTGAAGCAACTTACCTTGGTATTTTGACCAAAATGCCTCCTGTAAAAAAAAAATAAAAAAAATAATAAAAAAAATTAAAAAATATCTATTTAAGAGTAGAGACACAGAACATCAGACCTTGCTTAGCTGCTGCAATTCAAACCAGTAGGAGAATGCCCCATCACAACAAAGGGAACAGACTAACCTAGCTCTGTTGATATCAATTATTACAGAGTCAAACAAAGCAAAAAATCTGATATAAAACCACATTCCCACTTATCAGACTCAGGAATCAAGAGAGTACTGTTGTTTCTAAAAGGACCAAAGATGCTTACAACCTTCATCAACCTGCAGAGGAAGCAGAGCCTGTGCTACAGTGCAGAAGTCCAAGGAGCTGAACCTAGAACTTCTAAGGCCACAGATCACACGTAGGTATTGCTCAGTGATTTGGACCTACATCTCTGCTGTGCAGCCTGAGGGTGATGGCTTTAGAAATACTCCAGAGGTGGTGTCTTGCTGGCTTAGACTCCTAACTGTTCATCTGTTTACTGTTGTATTCTTGGGAGTGGAATTCAGCATGGATACTGGCCTCGGGGCTAGGAGCAAATCCCAAAAGGATGCAGAACAAATTTAGCAGAGTGAGTGAGTCTGGAAGCCAGAAAAAGGGATGGGCTGTGTCAAAGCTTCAGCTGAAAGGAGCTTGAGGCACCTGCACTGTTTGGTTGCTAAGCCAGCTCTTCTGTGAGTGTCTGGGGCTGTGACAGTTTGAATGTGTGTGGCACCACGCTGAACTAGTGGAAGATGCGATTCAGGACTGGTGGTTGAGGGAAGACTCTCTCCTTTTCGCTTCATGCTTAAAGTAGAGAGGGAGGGAAGAAGAACCTGAGCTTTGAGCTGCATTCCCTGGAATGGCTCCAGGAGGGGAAGTCCCTAAGGAAGCTGGGGCTCTCCTTGGGGCACATCCACATCAGTCTCATCTTTGTACCACAGAACTGAGTCTTACAACCCCAGCCCCTCACTGTGTGCGCAACCTGCTGGTCTCTCACTACAGGTTTCTTGGGACCACCCATGTCCCCTGTACGTACCATCTGAACGGTGGATTCAAGGGCTTCAAAAGCCTCCTCATAACTGCACGTCTCCTCCAGGCACTCTCGCTCCAGGTTTCCCTCAAGCATCTCTTCCAGAAATCCCTTGTTGGCACGTCGTGGGCGTTTGAGCAGTGACAGTGCCTGCTCCTTTTCCAGGAAAACTACCGAGTCAGAACACTGCCAGTCAAAGGGGTGCTCACAACAGGAGGGGCCCTTTGTCTCCCCTTGCAGTTTCCAAAAAATCCCACATGGCTGACGTGATGATCCCACAGCCCAGCCTCCCCCAGCGCAGAGAGGAGAAGCCCTGTCAGGTCCCCACCTGATGATCAGAGCAGGCTCTCTATAACTCATCTGTCAGAGCTGGCATCACTTAGGCAACAGCAGTGACACAAATCCTCTGCTATCCTTGGCAAAGCTGCTCTGCTCATTTGCAGTTAGGTAGAGGCTTGTTTGCTTGGAGCCTGCTACTGCTCCCTGCCAGCCACAGTATTTCTGTCTTGCCAACCTCAGACCACTGTGATAGGCACAGCTTGGTTCCATCTTCATGTTCAAATACCCTGATTTGAGACCTGTAGACAGGTCTTCCCCCACAAAGCAGTGGGCCAGAGAGGACCTAGCCTCATATTAAGAAAAGATGGATGAAGTAGAGGCTCTGATAAGAGAAAAGGAGCAATGAGCAGGCAGGCTGCATACTGCGTATGACCTAAAGTTTAGATAAGGGACAGCTGGGGAGGCAATGGAGAATTGCAGCCACCCAGGTCACCTGAGGAACTCTAGCCCAAAAAGGCCCACAGTTGTGCTACACAAGGTTCTGGGCTGAGCCACATTCCCCTTCCCCACCATCTCCCAGGTGACCCACAAAATCCTGACCCACAAAATCCACTGATTTGTTGTCACCAGCCATCCCTGCCAGCTGCTGGATGCTGCTGCATCCTCCTGTGCAGGAAAGCCCTGTGCTCACTCCACTCTTGGCACCCTTTCACTCCTAGCTTCAAGCTTTTAGCAGCTCCTCCTGCCTTACCGAGAAAACCTGCCACCGGCTTTACCCCTGGAAAGAAATAACCCCATCTTTCTTCCTTCTGTCACCCACTGGTACTGCCCTTCTCCCTGTGCCATTGAGTCTTACCTCTGGCATGGCTCAGCGTGAGTTGCAGAAGGCTGGAAAAGAGCAGGCCCCTCAGTACGCTGTTTTTGTTGTGCGCCATGCTGTACAGCCCTGGCTGCAGGGGAAATGTAAAGGGAGCAGAATAAGTGGAGTCACAGCCCCGCTGGGTTAATATTGAACCAGAATGAAGAAACAGGACTCCAGAGGTCGTGGTGTGTCAGGGACAGTGGGACTGAGGCTCCTCTTATCCCTCCTCTCTTGGCACCTCTCCCTCCCTTCAGGGCATCCTCATTTTCCTACTTAATTGGTGGAAGCCAAGCAAAATGTCTCTGGATCCCCATAGGACTAAAATTAGCATTCCATTTCATAACAGGGAAGTTGGCATGAGGAGTGAGAGGACAAGCTTGTCCCAGGGCACAGGGAGAACTCGGGCTGGCATGGAGAGGTCTCTGCCAGCTCACCCCAACCAGAGCAGCTCACACCTTTTCCCTCAGTGCCACTCCATTCCCCTGCAGCTCTTGGCACCATCACAGCCTCCCCACCATGCTGGCTCAGGTTCCTGCTGCTGACTCTTCTTGGAGGCTGTACTCTAGTAGCCTCGCAGCAAGACATTGAGAGCTCCTTAGCCATTCCCAGTTCTTCTCTTTTTAGCTGCAGCACCCCCTGCTTTTTCCCCCTAGAGTCCAGTTGTCTTTTCTCCCTGCAGTTATCAGCAAGCTCAGCCCTACTACTTTGGCACCAGAACACACAGTTTAAGTCTCCCCCTTCTCCCTCGCCCATGCCAAGGAGCAGAAGGGGTGCCTGCAACAGCCCATGTGGAATTTCAATTTTCCTCCCAGTTAGGTCAGCAATGCCATTGGCAGTGCATGCTTCCCACTGCGTTACAATTCCCAGGAGGATGAAGCAGCATGAAGTTTGGGCTCCCCCTTTTATTCCCACCCCAGTGTAACGTACAAAAGTACATCCAAAAGGAAACAGAAGCTCTGATGAGCAAGGAGCTAACACACCCAAAACCAGACAGGAAAACAAGAGCTTCCAGGAACAGGGAGGCAGGAATAGCCTGGATGTCATGACATCAGCTATTAAGTCAAGAACTGGGCTACCGGAGCTGGGAAAGCTCTAATGATTCCTACAGCAAGCAGAAAATTGGCACAGTGAGAAACCAGCAGAAAGCAGGACAGGGTGGGGGTAGTCTCGGCAACTGCCACATGTCACGAGAATGCTTTCTGCCAGCAGGGAGCATGTTTTGTGCTGTGCCTCTGTGCAGCAGATACATCTGTAATGTTTATCTCCATAGAAGGAGTGTAAATATTAGCATTAGGGTGGCTGAG
Organism: Aptenodytes forsteri; assembly: GCF_000699145.1. Taxonomy (NCBI): domain Eukaryota; kingdom Metazoa; phylum Chordata; class Aves; order Sphenisciformes; family Spheniscidae; genus Aptenodytes; species Aptenodytes forsteri. Next base: position 4,151,947 of record NW_008795128.1, read on the forward strand.
GAATGACTCTGGCCACTGGTACAAAGAGCAGTTGCAGAGGCTCGCTCCCTCATCTAAGAGTATCCCCTGTTCTCACTCACACACAACCCTGGATTTTGGAGAGACGCCTTTAGGAATGGCTGGGATGACCTGGGTGGAGGAGTGTGTGTGTGCAGGATTAGGCACAACCCTAGAAACACCCCGTGTTACTTAGCAGGGGGAAGCAGCATTTAGGAGGAGGGTGCAGGCAGGGACAGGAAGGAGGTGTCAGGTCACACACAGGTTTTGGAAGAGTGGTGAAATCGGAGCCGCCACCACTGCTCCTCAAAGTGGGAGGATGTGCAAACTGCCCCACATTTGTGTAAGCCCAGCTGGCAAGCAGAGGGCCTTGCTCAGCTGAGGGAGAGAAGAGGACAGCAGCAAGGACAGTTTCTTTACTCTCTATATGATAATTTGGTTTTGGTCTCACATTACAGGTGGGACAAGTGACCTCAGGGCTGCTTTCACCAGGCATAATTGAGCAAGCCCATGTGGATGTGAACGCAGGGAAGAAATACCACTGCAGGAAGACTGACGCCCACCCCCCCCAGTTGTAGTGATGAGAGACACAAATGCTGCTGTGTTTTATGGAGGTGTAATGCACCTGTGCAAGTGTTCATTATGGATCCCAGTAAGAAAGGCACCCAGACTCTGTAAAGTATTGATTAAAACACCATTCGTTGGGGATAACATTAGAAGGCAAAATAGGATAACATTAGATAATCTTACAGCCCTTCAGATGCTGAGAACACCAAGTAGTACAGCATCAGCCCATGCCATGCTGCACAGATAGTGTCTGTGCTGAAGTTCACCAGTGTCATGGTCTTCAGGGTTTTTATAGGATTTTCTTGGAAGTAAACAACTCTATTTGTCATTTCTGCTGTCAATCAAAAGGATGTTCACATAAGAATATGCTGCTTCACTCTAAGATAAAGACAAGGACATGGTGGTGGCATCATCGCCAAGCGGAAGCAACCTGCAGGCTCCCCACTTAGGTTTAGCCAGCTAAGTTTATCCTGCGGCCAAGTGGTATGTGCAGCACTGGCCTGCACTGTCTCACCTCAACTTGTTACATGGATTGCCGGAGTATTTAACTTCATAAGAGCTTCCAATATTCCAAGTCACTTCCTTTTTCATTCCTGCATATCTCTGTGTCTCTTCTTTATAATAACCAGGCAGCCTTTACACTGCAACTTAAGTCAACATTGTTGTATTTCTGCATAGATTTTTACCATCTTCTTGTCTTTCCTTTAAAGGAAAGGTGTTAGCATCTTTCATGGTATCGTGCATTATATAGGGTTAACTTTAAGCAACACTAGAATACAGCAGTTAAGCTTGGTTATCAGACAGGTAATAATATGCTCTAATACTGCCCTATGCTATCTTCCTTTAACGTTACTTCTCTTCTGGCTCCTACATTCATTCTGTTGCTTAAGCACCTGTTTAAAAAACTGAAACCAACCATTCTGTCACTATGTCTGGCTGCATCTTTTCCAGTTGCTGTTCTTCTTTCCCTCTGTGAAACAGGACAAACGCATCTACCAGGGCCATTAGGCTGTTAACTGTAACTGCTGAAACCTTTTATCTCAAGATTACTCAAAGTTACATCCATCACTTAAGTTTCAACTATTTCTTTACATTGGTTTTGCTTTATAATTTGAGATTTTCACTACATCCTGGGACATTTTCCAGCCCTTTATGGTATCTTACAACAATGTTAGTAATTAAAGATGCTGGCTCTTCACATTATAGCCTTTTCTTGTTCTGTAATGTGCTTCTAGAGCTCCTCTCTGTTTCTCCCATTCTTGTGGTTAGCCTCTGCAGCAGGACAGTGTACATCAGCTATCATCACCTCTCCAGCAGCTTTGACTTCCACCCCTCAAACATTTAACTCTTCTGCCTGTTCACCGTTCCTGTAAGCAACTTTTTATCATTTCATTTTCTTTCTGCCTTCACCCATCCATGGGTGATGGATGCTATTTTCTTTCTTAGGGTAAGAGAGTTAAGACTAATACCTTTACCCTCCCAGACTTACGGCTTTCAACACAGCCAGGAGTTTTGATCTCTTTCCCTCTATGAGTTGACTCTTCTTTTTAAGTGAAGAAAGCCTTTGGCAATTGTTTATTTCCTATGTAACTACTCTTCCAGCTTCCGGGGAGCAGAGTATAGAGGGTTTGGCCTTGGCCTATTTTCTTGTGCCTTTGTCTGCTCTATGAGATACAATTTGCTCGTTCAATAGTTGGGCCATTTCTGAATATTTTCCTGAAGTGAGTGATACAGTTTGATCACCAATTGTAACACTTTGGGTACAACCACAAAGGATGAATCCCCCATCCCCTCACACAGGGGTTCCCCTGTCCCTGAGGATGGGGGGAGCTGCCGAGCAGGGAGGACTTCAGGACCCAGAGAATCATCCCCTTCCCTCGCAGCTTGCTGCCACCTTTTCATTCAAACACCTTGGTCAGGTTTAAGCCAGTTGACAAGTTGGCCGAGGGTTGAACCCTGGCCATGGTGTGAGGTTTAAGTGCAACACTTAAGTTTACGTGCATGCCTGATACCTGGTGAGGCCCTGCCAGCATGAAGGACCCCAACCATCAGACAGACCGGTGCGCTTGTCACCCTGGAGCACTGCAGCAGCACCCCGAAGCCCTGGTGGAGCCCCACCAGCCTGCATACCTGTGTGCTTGCTACCTGAAGGTGTAAGGGTCACAGGTGCACAAGATCTCCAGCCAGCCAGGTGATCCACGTGTCTGCTGCCCCGAAGCATAATGATTATCGGCGTTATAATGCAGCATACTGTGTGCCTGTTCCCCATGCCAGTGTATGGGACCAGGCAGGCACCCATCCTTTTCCTCGCCATCCTTCTTGCAGTAAGGTGTCTCATCAGGATCCTGCCAACTACACCAAATGTAATGCACTGGTGCAAGTGTTTGTTATGGATCCCAGTAAGAAAGACACTCAGAGCCCATAATGTATTAATTAAAATACCGTTTATTGGACATAACACAAGAAAGGGTATAGCATTAGTTAATCCTACACCCCTTCAGATGCTGCAAACACCAAGTTGTACAGCATCGGGCAGATATCTAGTCAGGCCATGGCATGCTGCACAGATCCCATCCATGTTGAGATTCACCAGCATTGTGGTCTTCAGGGCTTTTATAGGATTTTCTTAGGAGTAAACAACTTTATTCATCATTTTGCTGTCAAGCAAAAGGTTGTTCACAGAAGAACATGCTGCTTCTAAGGTAAAGACAAAGACACAGTGGTGGCATCATCACCAGGTGCCCAGCAGGAGCCACCTATGGGCTCCTCAGTCAGGATTAGCCAGCTAAGTTTATCCTGCAGCCAAGTGATATGTGTAGCACAGCACAGACCTGCCCCTACCTACTCAGATCAACTGTTAGGTTGTTTCTGTGAGGACCTCCTAATTTGTAATTGCTCCTACTTTTTCTCTCCTATTATCTCAAAATAAAGAAGGTAGTTACAGGTCAGCAGATTAAGCAATAGGGGCCTGGATTCTCCCCTTCCCTTCCCCCAGTTGCTCCCCCTTCTCTCCCGGTTGTGCTGTGACAGAGGGCACACGCTTCAAAAAGCGCACGAGCCCAGCTCCAGCGAGAACACTTTGCAGCTGTGTCAATATTTGAAAACTGCAAGAGTTAGGATAGGCACCAAAGGGAGAGCAGTAGGAAGCACTGTGGCTTCAAATACAAGCCCCCCTCATACACCTCTGCTCCCACTGGTCTGTCTCCAAGCACTCAGGGCAAAGACTGAGCTCATCTGCCCCCTGACTTCAAAGAAAATAGCTGAAAAAAAGGACACCCAAAGATTTATCAGCTGAATTCACCTTCCATCCTCACTTCACATCTGACTCTAGCACCTTGTCTGCAAACAGGTCGTAAAAGTTTATGGAAAAGGTTGAGTGTAGAAACTACAAAGAGCAGCTTTTCAGATTGTCACCTTGTTACATTCATAGCACCCCAAAAGGGAACTGTGCTACTGGCGATTCCCTGGTGACACTATACGCTCCTCTTGTGCAGCGGGCATAAAAAGCCCAGAGAATTTAGACCCCTAAGCAAAACTTTTTTTGGGAAATGCAGATGTTAGAGAAGGGCAAGATGGAGACCAAGAACAGCTAAAACTGAGATTGCAGCAAATGAAAGCAGTGTTTGTGTAACACGTGAAAAGGGAGTGCAGGGTGGGCAAGTCTTCAGAACTCTGTTAGGGCTGGTATTGTTGGTCTTTTCCTATAAGGCCATGTTCACATGGCATTGGGATCTGTGCACTTCCTTCCTGAAACGGGATCAATTTCCTTCAGCATGCCTCAGCTGGCAAATGAGCACTAAAGACGGAGCAGTGGGAATACTGGGGTGTAGCTGTGGTGGTGCTGTCTTTTAGCTTTTTGCTGCAGGAGCAGGAAAGAAGTGGAAGAGAGGGAGCGAGAATGTGAGAAAAAGAACAAGGGAAACAGATTAATGAACCCAATTTGAATGTGGAGGGGAAAGGCAAAATCTCCTGAGCATACTGAGATGAACTGTTGGACCCTTACCTGGAGAGGTGAGGAGCCTCTCCGCTGGGGACAGTGAAAATTGCACTGTAGAATGCATTCGCATAGTGAGACACAAAGCTATCCTTTCATGTCCTCAGACAGACCATCCAGTCACCGTAAGGCCAGGAAGCCGACAGCAAGCAAAAGAGGTGACAGTGGAGAAGGAACACTCAGCCCTAGCTCCAAGGCAGGACTTTGCTTCTGCTAATTGTGAAAAATGCTCTTAAAAACCCCACAACAGAGACAGCTAGTAAACACTTGGGAAGCTGCTTCCCAGCAATGTCTGGCATCAGCATCACCTTCAAATGATCAGAAGTGCTGCTGAGCTCCAAGAGTAAAAGCCCAGGAAAGTGCTTGAGTAGCAACAATTAATTAGAGAAAGAAAAACTTGCAAGGAAGACATTGTTCAAAGCCACTGCTTTGAGACTTTTCCTGCCTTTCCCACGGCACACTGTCACCCACTGACAGCATAACAGAGGCAGAGGAGAAGCACTACTCATTAACACCGTGGGTGTCTTCTCCAAGAAGCTATTCCCATCAACAGCAGCCTTCCCTGCACCAGGCCCGGCACGCGGCACGTGTAGGCTCATAGCTCCAAGGGGCAGCCACCAAAAAGACCCGGGTCTCCCAGGTAACCCAGTTACCTCCAAGACTGCTAATTCTGCCTGGGGCTGAGCCACAGGGCCTTGTTGCCACAGAGAGACAAGACAGCTAGGTTTTTTGTTGGTTTTTTTTTTTACCCCATTTTAATAAGTACAGAAGAAGATCAGCCAGGGCAGGCTGGGATAGTCAGGTCCCAGTCTCGACCTCCACCACTTCTGCCACTGCTCCAAAGCCCACCCCCTCCTGGATGATGACCACATCACTTGGTGAGCCCTCATCCTGCACTATAATGCATTTGTCCTCATGCTCGGAGATGGTGATTTCAATGATGTCCTTTGCTGATGGCAAATGCCCAGCAGGCCTCCTGTATGCCCCAGGATCTGGGGGGCTGCCTCGAGACTGGTAAGTAGTAATGCAGTGACCGCTGGCTGTGATCAGCAGCTCAGCCTCATTTGCTGGCCCCGGCACCTCCACCATGAGCAAGGTGGGCTCTGCCGCAACCTCCTCCTGGTGGCCCTTCCTCTGAGGCCTTTTCCTTGCTGCCTGGGGTAGGTCCACAGCAAGCGAGGCCACTGCAGTGGCGAGTTCCTCAGGGTCCTTTTCTGCCTTGTGGGTGAGCACATGGCGTGCAAGGCTCTGGGGAAGGGTGTAGCCCATGCCACAGAGCTCGCATTTGTAAGGCTTGTCAGCCAGGTGGGATTTCTGGTGGCGCCGCAGCTTCGTGGCCAGGGTGTAGGACTTGCCACACTGCTCGCAACGGAAAGGGCGCTCACCTGTGTGCAAGCGCTCGTGGGCACGCAGCGTGTGTGGGTCCCGCAGCGCCTTGCCGCACACAGTGCACAGGTGGGCCTCACCCGTGTGGGAGATGAGATGGCGCCGCAGCTCTGGCAGCTTGGGGAAGGCATCGCCGCAGAAGCGACACTTGTAGGGCTTCTCGCCCGTGTGCAGCCGGAGGTGCTCTCGCAGGTTGCTCTGCTGTCGGAAGTCCTTGCCGCAGTAGGGACAGGCGTAAGGGCGCTCCCCCGTGTGCAGGCGCATGTGGTTGCGCAAGGAGCCGGGGTTGGCCAGGTGGCGTCCACATATGGCACACTGGCATCCCTTGGGACCAGCTGGGCCAGTCCCAGTGGCCAGGTGGATCTTCCTGTGAATGCGGAGAGAGGGCCGGCGTGCAAAGGCCTTGCCACACTGCTCGCAGGAGAAGGGGCGCTGGCCGGTGTGCAGGACCTGGTGCTCCTGCAAGTCTCGCTTGGTGCGGTAAGCCTTGTCGCACTGGGTGCACTGGAAAGGCCGCATACCCCGGTGGGCCAACACATGGGCCTTGAAGCTCTCCTCTGAACTATAGCTCTTGCCACACTCCGTACACAGGAAGGGCTTGTGGCCAGCATGGACAAAGCGGTGCTTCTTGAGGTGGCAGAGCTGCACGAAGGCTTTACCACACTCCCCGCAGCGGTACCTGCGCTTGATCATCTCCTTCTGGGACAGAGCTTTTGATGGGGGGCCTGGGCTGCCAGAATGACCCTCCACCAGCTCCATATACTCCTCCTGCCCCTTAGGCCCCTCCAGTGGGCCCTTTTCCACATGTTCTGGGGATGCCAGTCTGGAGTCTTTGGAAGCTTTGCTCTCTTTCTCACAAGTCTCTACACTCTCTCCTTCAAAAGGACTGGGCTGCTGGGATTCGTGCCCAGCTGTCCTGCCACTACAGTCCTGCAGGCACTTCTGGAGCTGGCTGGCCAGAGCATGTACCTTGCACGGCTTGCCAACCAAGCGAGCACTGAGTCGAACCCCGCTTGAGGGCAACAACAGACCCAGGTCTCCTGGACATGCCTCTTTATGCCCCATCTCCACTTTTTCTGCTGCAGATCTGGGATCCACACCCTCATCCAGTTCTTCCTTGCACCTGCCATTGGCCTTAATGGTTGAGATTGTCTCGAGGTGCTGATTCTCAGTCCTCAGCACCTTGGCTTGCCATGGCTCATGTTCGGAAGTTGTGCTTTCCTCTTCTTGCAGTCTGTGGAAATATTTGGTGGGCAGCCTGCTAACCTCAGTAGGGACATCAAGGACTGTGGTTTCATCAGCTATCACCATGGAGACATTGGGATCCCCTGCACAAACACAAAAGCATGGCAGGTAAATTAACGCTGGCTTGTTGTTGTATGACATGATTGCTGCTGGATCAGAGGAACATGAACCTCGGAGACAGATACTCTGCTATCCAGCAATCCTGGGGCTCTGGCATGAAAACCATTACTTTCATGACGTTTTCTTTTAAACTGGGGAAGATGGGCGGAATCTCAGTTCTCTCACCACAGACTGTACCCGTGCAGCATTTCTAGTATTTCACAGGCAATGTTTCTAGGAGATATCATCATGACTGGCATAAAACAGGGCGGCATGCTCCTTTCTCGGTCGGTAGCTCTTAAAAGCGACGCAAGGTCAGGACAGCAATCTCGGAGGGGCTGCGGGGCGAACGCGCCAGCGCAGAGATGCTGGGG
>NW_008795128.1:4161008-4163798 GCF_000699145.1 Aptenodytes forsteri
TGGCTTGTCCCGTCCCCAGCGGCGGGCACTGGCCGGTGGCTGCAGAAGATGGTGTAGGAGTGCTGCGGTAGGGATGCAGGGTAACTTGCCGTCCCTTTTGGTGCCTAACAGCGCAGGGGCTGTTAAATGTCCCTCCGTTATGCAGTTGGCATGTGCTACAGGAACTTGGGGTTTTCTTTTAACAGTGTAAATAGCAAATCTTTGATTCTCTTATTTGCATCTTGAAGTTGGCTCTGGGTTGTCACAGGAGCTCAGGGAATAGGAGAGAATCAGACATATGGCAGAGAGGAGGAGGAGGAGGAGGAGAGGTGCAGCCCCTCTAGGGCTGCGTATGCTCCCGTTCCCTCGCATGCTCCGCGTGTGATGGGTGGATCCAGCACGACACTGATGGCAGCCTCTGTACTTTGTGTGAGAGCTCCGAGAGAAGAAGCTGAGCTCCATGCTTTTGCCCTCAGACCCTGCAGAGAACCACTAAGAGGAGGTTGATTGCTAGCTGGGATGGATTTCCAGTGGGCATGGAGGTGGCCTTCAGCAGAGGGTTTGAGGTGACTGCGGAAGGAAGGCTGCTCATTTTAAAAGCTGTTACAATAACGAAGGGCCAAAGAGTTTCCCCAAGCAATGGTGTGTCTGTCCTGAGTTAGTTGATCATGGTGCGCCACACAAAGTCAGTCTGGCTCTTGACCCCTTTGATTCTTTCAGGGCAGTACCGGGGTAGTGATGCTCTCAGTGGTATCATCAGTCTTGATGTGAGGGAAGACTTGGGCTGGACTTTCTTGGTGAGTCGCAGTCCTGGGGGTCATTCGTGCAAGTGAGGACTTTGAAGGTCTGCTGCTGAGTAACTGCTTCCTTTTTTTGCAGCGTGCTTGATATTAAGACTGTAGCAAAGTGCAGGGACTTGATTGATGTGTACAGAAAAACAGACATTTGTGCAAATGAAACGAAACTGGGAGGAGGTGCAGATGGCAGCAGAGTCAGAAAAATAATACAGTCACCCCAGAATTGGGATTCCTTTGGGTCTGAACGTTGCTTGTTAATCGGGCAGGGAAGAAGAGGCCACTTGGCTTTTGTAATTTTTTTATTGTGTGTAAGTACAGGTCCAGGGCGTGGTAATACATGCATGGACATATTTTGATGTGTAAGATTTACTTCTGAATTAATAGTACATCTGGAAGAAAAACAGGAAAAGGAAACTGCTGAGCAGGTGCAGCTTAGAAATAAATGATGGAAAAGTAGTGAAACTGGAATTGCAGAAAAAAATAGCCTGCATGAACAGCAGCTACCAAGACTTCATAGATACAAGTGAACTGTCTTCCCTGGGTAAATTCTGGTGGGATCTTGTATAAAGAGTCTCCAGCTCAGAATTTGTGTGAAAATTGTATTTTAAAGGGCTGAGGTTTCTCTCCTTCAGCAGAACGTGCTGTTCTACAGCACATATCTCTGTTATCGAGAGAGTAAATTTTTATTAGGCAGCAAGTGTTCAGGTCAACCAGTGTAGGTGCAAAAAACATACTTAAATGTTTGGAGAAATGGAAGCAGTTGGCTCTTTAGAGTCTGGCAGTAAGAAAATGCTTGTGATGCAGGTGTGATTCTTTAGTTTTCAAATGTTTTACTAGGCTTTTTACTTTTTAAATCTAGGTACATTATTTTTCTTACATTATGATTGGCTATACAGGGTGCATCACTTGCATCTTGTCATGACATCTAAAACAAGTGGGGTTCTTAAATTGTGTTATGTCTGGTGAAATGCTGGTTTTTGACAACCATTTCACCCTTATACTGATAGAGGATGGACTTTCTGTTCAGTGACAGGTCCTGCTTATGGGTCATTTTTGAGTACACAGGGAAAGATCTCATGCAGCTGCACTGTCAGGAAGTAAAATGTATACCCTTATACTGAGATCCCCAAGTAGTTTCTTACATCCTAACTCCAGGCCTCTCCTTCTCAGTGCCTGCTAGTTCCCAGGCATTTAGAGGATTATATTTCTCTAAACTGTTCTAGGGTTACCTGATGTGAGACCCTGTGCTTTTGTCTTTTGCACTGTTGGGAAAGGGCTGGGGAAAATTCTGCAAAAGCCTTCTAGAGCTCTGTGGGAGCTACAGTCTGGTTCGCAAGAAGGACTGGAAATCTAAGAGATCTTCTGCTCTGCATCCTCATTCCATTAACATTTCTGCCATGGACCACTAACCTAGAGCCAAGGAATGGAGCTGCCTGCATGGCTGTGAAAAGCATGTGGAGGTACCTGGGGAGTCTGGTCTGCCTTTCCAAGGGGTAAGGAAGGTTTTGGCAAGAGCACTATCCGCTGAGCATTTTTTCCAGCGTGGAACTGTAAGGATACTACTAACAACTTCCTTCTTCCATGTGGTGCCAACCTAGGATTAATTTTATGCCTAAGGGGAAATCCCCCAGTGCTGTCTAATAACCAGCTCTTCTGCCTCTGATCAAGCACTGCAAGTTGACTGTGAAGCCAAGTCATGATCTGTGTAGGGACAAGTGAGGATGCTTGGTGTCTTGCTGGCCCTATGGCAGTACCATCACTGCTCTGTGGGAAGATTTGGATTTGGTCCCTAAGCTCTTCAGGACCTTGCTTTGGGGACACTGTTGCTACTGGGCATCCCCAAGAATCTCACATGAAAGGCATCTCAGTGGATGGCAGCAGTTGAACGTAGGTCCTCCGTCCCCACTGGGGCCAGAAAGTCCCTGGGAGCTGGGAATCATAGAATAGAATCATAGAATCATTAAGGTTGGAAAAGACCTCTAAGATCATCGAGTCCAACCGTCAACCCAACACC
>NW_008795128.1:4165208-4212635 GCF_000699145.1 Aptenodytes forsteri
CGCTCCATAATCTTCCCCGGCACCGAGGTCAGGCTGACAGGCCTGTAGTTCCCCGGATCCTCCTTCCGGCCCTTCTTGTAGATGGGCGTCACATTGGCAAGCCTCCAGTCGTCCAGGACCTCCCCCATTAACCAGGACTGCTGATAAATGATGGAGAGTGGCTTGGCGAGCTCCTCCGCCAGCTCCCTCAGCACTCTCAGATGGATCCCATCTGGCCCCATAGACTTGTGAGCATCCAGGTGGCGTAGCAGGTTAACTGCTTCCTCTTGGATTATGGGGGGTTTATCCTGCTTGCCGTCCCTGTCTTCCAGCTCAGGGGGCTGAGTACCCTGAGGATAACTGGTCTGAGGGGCTGCCCTGGGGGGGGCTGCAGATGCTTCCTCAGCAAGGGGTGCTGGGTTGTGGGGCTGCTGAACTGCAGTGGGGAATGCTTTAAGCACACTGACTCATAGGAGTTGGTGCTTGGTGTTACCATAGAAATCGGATCAGCTGCTAGGGGTGGGGAGTCCTTGTCCCTTGGCTCTGCTGCTGCGTGGTTCCAGCATGAGCTCACGGTGCAAGGTAACCTGATTTCTTGCTCCTTGTCCCTTCAAGATCAGAGGAGGTCAGGCAGCTCTCGCGGCCTTCACTGGAGGGCAGGGAATAATTTTGCTTGGGTCTCTGCTTGGCTGCAGTGGTCAGACCCTGTGTGTTTGCTATGCTCTCTTGGTGATCTGCTGCCCATATATGTCTTGCTCTTTCATATTTTGGGAAAGTTCCTTCATTTGCTTAGCAATAGCTCCCAGCCCTTTGGGAGCCCCAGAGAGGTGAAAACTGGTTGTAAACTGGTGAGTAGAAGATAAGGGAGGACAGGAAGCAAGAAGCATGGAATGATCCAGAGGGAGGGGACAAACACTGAATATCCAATTTCCTGTACTCTGAAAATGCATCCCCAAGCTTGGTCACAAGTGTTGCCCCAAGCATGGATGTGACGCCTTCCGATGCTCAGTCTCTCACAGTTTTTGTCCTCTATGCTCACACCCGAGTAACTGTTTCATCATCTTCTCTGGATAAATACACACATTCAAGCTCTAGGGATGGAAGATGCAACACATCATTGCCCCCCTCCGTTCTGCTAAAGGAAATAACTTTACTGTGAATATAATCTTTCCACAGAAAGGCGTTGTGCCTCCTTAGATCATCTGTGAACCCTTTGCTCTCCTCGTAATGCAAAACAAGCACAAGCCTGTCTGAGAAGCAGTGTTACAAGAGTCTTGCTGATGCAAGGTGTCATTTTGTTTTGCTACAGTTCCTCTTGGCTTGCTGCCTGTTGTCCATGTGGTCTGTGTGAGCAATCCAGATCTATGTACTTGTCCTTTCCAGTGTTTCCTTGCTTATTTCCAGACATTGGCATTAGAGGATAACAAGCTGTTTTCTAGGGGGTCATCCCTACGAACTGGTACCCTTAGGAGGTGCTGTATGCTGTGCTAGCTCAGTCCTGGGTTTGACATATCTTCTGCTCCGGCTGAGAGTGAGAAATATTTGCAAGCAACAGCAAACATACTGAGCTGTCTGTTTCTTGGACCCTCTTAATTCCTTGGTCTCCTGAGTATTATGGCATGCTTTGTGAAAAATACTCATTCTAGCAATATGGCTTTAAGTTAAAGAGGTTATTCCTTGCTCTCATATAGGAGAAAGGATTTGCTGGGTGATGCTGAAAGGAGATGAAGGTTGTATGTGTATTGTTCTCCCTGTCTTACTAGCTCAGCCTACAAAATCCTGTTTTAAGAAGCTGTTCACTTCTGTATTCAGATCCCAGCACACTGAAGCACCCACTTCAGTGTTGTTGAGAGCTCTGGCCCTCCCTTATGGGAAGAAGGGGGGGTGATTCCTGGGAAAGCTTCCAGCACTGGGCCAACTGTGGAAACAGCTGGGCTTTGTGCCAGCCCTTCAGAGGGAGGGGGAGCTCAGAGCTGGTACAGTGAGTGTATCAGGCAGGGGCTGGTGTAGCCTGTCGCCTTCCTCAGCGTCTTGCCACTGCTCCTGTTTCAGGGGAGAAACTACTCTGGACAGGGCTGTGGTCAAGCAGAGACTCGCTGAGGGGGTTGGTACAGGCTCCTGATGGCTTTTGATAGCAGTTGGCACGAAAGAATCTGACATATGTCTGACATATGTCGGTGCTCCTGGCTTGGAGGAGGAGGAGGAGGAGTTCCTGCCTGTGTTAAGGGGGAGGGGAAGTATGATCTCTGGATAAGTAAAGATAAGGGAGGATTTGAGGAAAATCAGTGAGAAGAGGAAGAGCCTCTATGGGGAGGTAAACTTGCGATGTCTGTGTCTCACCTAGCAATCTCTGCAGTCCTCATTCTAGACGCTGCAAAATAAACTGCGGTATTTGGGGACCATGGCTACAGACCCACTCTCGGAGCTTCAGGATGACCTGAACTTGGATGATACCAACCAGTCCCTCAGCCAGCTCAAACTGGCCTCCATAGATGATAAGAGCTGGCCAGCAGATGAAGCCCCTGCTTTTCCCAAATCAGGTAAGTATCCTGCTTGTCTGGGGTCTGGGTTTTGGCCAAAAAGGAATTGTTTGTCCTGCAGCATTGTGGTCATATCTACATATACAGAGAGCCCCAGCTCCATTTGAAAGCTTTATAGACACATTAATCTTGCACCACACCCAAGTGAATTAGCCCTGCTATTGAGCAGCACTAAAAAGCTCAGAGCCAGCTGATGTAAATATACTCTTCTCAGTCCTGTGGCTGGCTGCACTTTGGTGCTGACAGTACAGACATGCTGTAAGTCCTTGAGTGCCCTCTGTTATGGTCTCTTGCAGGATAGTTTGGCCTTCCTGAGTGGAAGGGTCTTGAACTTCCATGTGGGAGGTGGGGCTGGAGATCTGAGTTGTTGCTGTGAAATCCTGCCCAAAGAGGTCAGGAAATTAGCTGAAGGGCATATAGGATGGCCATCCATCAAGGGACGATGTTAAGATCCTCCTGCTCTAAAAAGTCATGACGATGCCCTTGGCACTTGGGTTTTGGTCTTTGTGAATGTTTGTGACATATCTGAACAGTCATTTTTGAGAGGATGTACAGTCTGAGGAACACGTATGGACCTCATAGGATTGACAGGTCTCTTCTGAAGTCATTGCTGCTCTTGCCCCCTCAGAATTTCAAAGGTGGGTTTCCGGGGTGGATGGGCGCATACATTAGTCCCTCCCATGTTGAAGAGCCATTTTTTCCTCATCCCTCTATCTCTGTCGCTCTATCCCTCTATCGCTAAGGTGCTCCAGATCCCTTCTTCTAATTGCTTGTTCCTTGTGTTTTGTGCAGAGGACTCCAAAGGCTCCCCTGAGCCCATCACTCACCTGCGGTGGGATGATCCCTACTATGATATCGCCAGGCACCACATTGTGGAAGTAGCAGGTAGTGGTCTTTCTGTTTTCCCCTTTGATGTCTTTGCAGCTGGGCTGAGGAAGGGTCTTTCTAATGGGGTTGTGGGGGTATCTGCTATATGCCAGGCCCAAGTGGCCATGGCAGCTGGCATTGTAAAGAGAAGGAGCACCAAACTTCTTGAATGTTCGCAGTATGTGTAGTTTTCTGTTGACCTCGGTTAAACTTGCATTCCTTCTTGGCTCTTACTGTCTTGATTATATTATTAGCAGGACTTGGTTGCTTTTGCTGAATTGTTTTAGATGTGGCCCTTGACTATGTCCTGAGCACAAGATGTGTTTTTTGCATGATAAAGCCACAGAAATTACCTAGTTATGCAGTACAGCTGCAAGGTCCTCAGCTGACTGAGTAATCCACAGTAGGTCTGGCAGCTCTCTCATATCTGAATGGCCAGAGCTTGCTATCCTGTCCAGAAACAGCATTTACAGAAATCTGAAATAGGGTCAATAGGCCCATGGCTCACTGCAAGGAAAGACCTGATCATTCAGGGTCACAAGCATTTGGATTTTCTCTGTAAACTAATATCCATATTATTTTAATTACACTAACCCTCGGAGATTTAGTGATGGGACCTCCATAAAAAAGAGTTTTGGGGGTAGTTTTAGGTAGCTGCGGTAAGTCTGAGGGAAGGGTAATCCCAGTTTGTCTTGCATTCCTTGTTTAAAAAAAAAAAGCTCCTCTTCAACCTGTTGTGACTTGATTCATACTTCCTCCTTGATTATCTGTAGCCACCTCCTACCCCTCCTATTGCCATTTCTCTGTGCCTTGGTCCCTGCCCCACATGTGAATTTGCAGCAAAGCAGAGGCACAAGCTGGAGTCCTCCTGATTCAGGGTTGTTCTGCAGCAGGGTTTGACCACAGAGGGAAGATTCTCAGGCACTTACCTTGGTAAGAGTTGTCCTGACATTGTTCTTTTCTGGACCGTCTTCTAGAATGAGCTTTCTTTCTCCTAACCTCTCACGTTACAGCTTTTGGGGAACAAAACGATAATGGCAAACTCAAAACTTTGTTGTCCTTTGTCTCCTGCGTGCCTCTGGCTGCTCAGGCTGACCGGCAGGGTGTTTAGCATTTGGGCCGTTATGTCTTGTAGATTTGCCACAAGCGCTTTCATTTGCAAATGTGTTACTAACCTTCTTTCCCATGGGGTTGGAGTTTCAGGACTGGGGTTTATAGAGGTTTGCACCCTGGTCTCCCTACTTTTGAAACTGGGAAGGGACAGATGTGTGGACCCCACCGTTTCAGTGATAATAGCTAGAATATCTGGAATGCGAATGGCAGAGGTGACTGGTGTTTCTGGACTCTGGGAGCTGGTGAGTTAAATGATACTGTTGTTCACTTCAGACAAAGCTTCAGACAAAGTGCTTAGCAGAGACTTTAGATCAGAGACATTGATAAGACTGGAATGTCAGCCCAAACCAAGGATATACTTTGTGTGCTGCCTCTGACGTAAGCAACAGTCTTTCTGCGGGATTTCTGTTCCGAGGTAACATGATTTTTTTTTCCCCCAAGCTCTCTGAATAGAGTATCGTTCCTGTGGAGGTGTGTCTCAGTGGCTGTTGGAATGCAGCCGTTTGACACGTTGTCTAGTTTAGCAAATGAAGAATTATCTAACTTCCTGAAAGGATTTTGGGGTGGTATGATGGCTGTCTGGGAGGCGTGCCTGCATTCTGAAAGAGATCTCTTCCCCGTAGTGGTTTAAATTTGTGTTTCTAGTGAGCTCTCTGTTCCTGTTGTGTCTCTGTATGGTGCAGAAGCAGCTCAGAGGAGCTTCTGTTGTTGGCTGCTCCTGGCCCATTTTCACCAGTAGCTGGTTTATCTGAAAGCCTGTGATGGTCCCACACACAGAATGTGGTGCAATGCCTTTCTTGGCATTGGAAGAGTTAGTAGCACAGCTCCAGATACTGGATTTGCTGCCCCATAGTTTTGAAACTTGCTGGTGTCTCATCTCCTGGAAGCAGGATTTATGAAGTTGATAACAACTCAGGGCCTGAGTTGTAATCTGGGCTCTGGGGTGAAGCTGTTCAGTTTTCTTGGTCAATAATTAATCATGTTAACTGTTTGGAGAATCAGCCAGGGTAATGTTCTCTGGACTGTTGTTGGAGGCAAACAATCTGGGAAAATCTGGAAAAATCCTATTAGAAGTAGCCTGGAGAATCAAAATCTCACTGGAGGATTAATATGAAACTGTTTGGATCTGGCTCTACTGACAAGTTGTGCTTGTCATCACCCTCAGGTGCAATAAACGCTCGCCACGCTGAGCCTGAAACAAAATAGTTCCACCCCGGTTCTCTTGTAAATATTAGCAAATGGCAGCAGATCAAGGGTAGTTTTATCCATTCTGCTGATTTATGAGCTTTCTCTTCCGTGTCCTTCCCTGTTCTGCACTTCAGAGCAGAAAGCACATGGCTAACCCTGTTCCTGCCTTCCCTGAAATATATTCTGGGATGATGATGCTATTTTGAGACAAAAACAGAAGGCTGGTTCCCATCCTCAGGCTGAACTCCATGATTCCAGGGTTATCCTGTGTGGTCAGAAAAGTAATTGCTTCTTGCAGGATGGATGCATGGTGTTAATAACTTATTAAAAGCCCAGTTTTGATGACAAAAAGTTAGCGCACTCATTTTCTAGCTGACCTCAATTTCTAATTCAGTTCAAGGCACGCTGGATTTGAATATTCTGGCTATCTGGCCTAAAGAGGGAAAACAATATTGAAAAACATTTTGCAGAATTTGCTAGAAAAATAAGGGGTTTGGTTTTGTTTTTCACTTAAAAATAGTGCAGCAGTTTCATGGAGACTCTTCTTTGTGCCCTATGCTCCTGTCTCTTCTGGGGACTGGAATCTTCCTGGAAGAGGCTGTCCATGGGGAAGGAGCAGGCATGTCATTGCTGTCCCTTGTGGTGGTGTGTCACAGGAAGGTAGCAGTAAAAGGCATCCAGGCCACAGTTCTGAGGGAGTACCGTGGCATTGTTATGAATCAGAATATTTTAGTTTTGGGAAACCTTTTGGTTCTGGGATTCAGTGCTTTTCTGAAGGAAAGAGATGATACTCTGCCTATCCTTTCAGACCTGCCTTAAGGTGTGTGTTTCTGGAGTGTTTTACGCAGGCTCCTGAGAGGTCTCTGTGTGGTTGTGCTCTTCTTGAGTCCGAGTTCCTCTTTTTGTGACCATTATAGCAGAGAAATTCATCTTTACACGTGGCTAGAAGTTGGAGCAGAGGCGGCTCGATTTCACTGCACAAACCACTTCTGCAAAGTGTGGGTTTTTTCCTTGTGTTCAGAGGAAACGCAGGCTTCTGGTTGAAGGCTGTTGAGGAACTATCCCAAATTTCTGTTTAAGAGTTTCTGTATCCTCCTGCTAACTCTTATATAGCAAAGGTGCTGCTTCCATCTCCTTTGGGGTTGAGGCAGACTAGAGTGACATAATCTTGGCCTTGAATTTCAGCAAAGGCTGAATTGCAAGAATATGGCAGATGGTTAATAACAGTCTGAAGGAGGTCTCTGGAGATGGCAGTGCCTACTGGAAACCTGGGCTGTGTGGGAAGAGCAGGGCTCTTGACCGCTCTCTGGCAAAGTGTTCCTTCCTCGTTCTTCTGCCCAGTCCGAAATACTGATCTCGCCTTTGTGGTCAATATGCAAACCTATAGCTATGAGGTGCCTCAGCATTCCCATTTTACACAATAACTGGCTTTGTTCCTTTTGGGATAAGAAAACTGGGGCTTAACATATGATTGGCGTATGAATTTTCCACTGCTGTGGAGGCTAGAAGTTGGTGTAGCAGTTGTCAGGACAGTGGCCATCACTGTTTACTTCAGCTATGTAGTCCCTGCCCAGTGACTTCAAAGCTTTGCTGAAGCTCAGAGCATGTTTCCGCTAGTTTTTGTGGGAAATCTGCTGCCTCACACCATTAATTGGCAGTCTGCAGGGCTGCCCTCACAGACAAGGCGTGATGCTAGTGTGCATAAGACCTGCGATTGAAGTGGGAAAGCAAGGTAGAGAGCTGGGGATGTACCTTCTTGCGTGTTACTAGACTGAAACTGCAGTTTCAACAGTGAATCTTTTTTCAGTGGTGAATCTGGTACCAAACCTACCTGAAAAGCATTGTGGCTGGCTGTTGGCTGCGGGTGCCAAAGTTGTAACTAGTGCTGATGATTAGCTGTTGCTGTCAGTGATTGACATGGGGAGGTAAAATCAATCTTGGAGCACCAGTAGCTGTTGTTTCACTACGCAGGCAAAGGTAGAAGTTGCAGACAAAACTTGTGTTGAAAGTATGTTGCAGTGTGTCTTTGGTGGCTAATGGGCTCAGCAAAGGCCTCTGATAACAAGGGTCCTTTTCCCTTCCAGTATGCTACATTATTATTGGCTTCATTAATACAGGGTGCCTGCATTTCTGCTGCTTTTGGATGTAGTTTCTGGCTTTGACTTTTTTTTTTTTAAAAGTATTGGTATGGTACGGAATGATGAGTTGCTTCTGTAGAATTGGGCCCATCCAAAGCAAGCCCAGCTTGTGCACCATGTTTTGACATACGAGATCAAGGGAACGGAGAGTTTCTAAGGGATTCTCAGTTTCTAATGGAGACCAAGGGAATGGAGAGTTTCTTTCTAGAGCCCTGCTCTGCTCAGGATCCTGTCTTGATAGGCCTATGTGGGTCTGTTGAGTATGTAGCTGTAAGAGTGATGGAAAGCGGCTGGGCATGGCAATAAATGCCTTCGCAGATGCCTCCCTGCCCAGAAAAACCTTTTTTCTTTTTTCTAATTGGCAGTTGGTTTTTTTAATTATTAAAAATCTACTAAACTTTTTTTTTTTTTAAAAAAGCTATGGGTGTGTTGAAGATCTAAATTGTCCCCATCTTCAGCTTATTAGTGAAATTTAGCTTCTTGCAAAACAATCTGTTGGATGCATCATTCATACGGTATGATCCCATTCTCTATACACTTCTGAAGTTGTTCAAAAGACCTTGACATTCAGAATTAATTGCATTTAACCCTTTTAAAAGTGGCAGTACAGCAGTTGCCGTTTTGGTGGTAGGGGAAATGTAACAGTAAGGGCCAGAAATTTGGCTGTGATTATACAGAATTAGTTGCAAATTCAAGAAGGAGACTCAGGAATCACGGGTTGCTGTTACTGCCTCTAATTGTTAGATAAGGTTGCTTTGGAGAGGAGCATGGGGGAAAGATGAAATAGAAGGAGCTTGACTGCTGCAAGACAGCAACTAAATGCATCCCAGTAGCAATCTGGCTAGACTCTGAGACTTTATACTCAATATTACTTTCTGGGAAAGGGTGCAAAGCTTGGCTTGCTGTAACTTTGTTTCTGTTCCTCCAGACCAGGGTGCACTTGATGGGGCCCAACCAGGTAGGTAGATTTTTTGTGGCACTAACATTTGGTACTGTAGATCATGGTATTCCTTTAGCATGACCGTGGCCTGTAGCTGGACTGTCTCAGGGGAGCCCAAACTTTGCTCAGCCTCAGGCTGCACCAGCAACTTTTCAGGAGTCCAAAGGCTGCACAAAACTGTCATCTGAGGGTGCACCTCTTTCTCAGGCACAGCAGAATCATCTGAGCCAAATTTGGCATGGGGGCTTTACTTTGGGCACTTTGGGGCTCTGGGATCTCAGTGTAAATCCTGTTCCTCTTCTGTCATGGTGGTGGCCTGCTTGGACCAGTTCATTCTGAACTCAGATTTACCTCGTTGTCATGTGTGCTTTGGAAGTTCATCCTAGGATTGCTTCCTATTCCTTCATATGATCTGCTGCAGCGCTCACATGCTAGCAGCTGGCACTTAAACTGGATTCTCCAGCTGAAAGCAAGTGTTATCTATTTCTTCTCCATTTGGCTGCAGAGACGTTGTGTTTTGGTAACTTGTTCCTCATTCTAGCCTGAAGCTGTGCTAGACTGCTCTGTGCTTGCTGAGCATTTGTTAATACTCTCTGGACTTCAGTCCCAAGCCTTAAGAATTTGGCTGCTGGTGCTTTCACACTTCTCAGTGTAGATGAAAACTTCTTTTGGTGTGAAATTCTTTCGGCTATTTCTGAACAGCAGGCCAAGACTTTCACACAGTCCATGGAAATGCTGATCCTTCCTGCCTCATTATGTGGGCTCTGCTCCCCCGTTTGCCGTGCTCTCAGGCATCCTCCCATTTTGCATTCTTTAATCTGACCCTCTAGTATATTTTGTATCAGAGCTGTAGGTGCTTGGTAAGGCTTTATTCTGGCAGTGTTTGGATATTGGGAATATCCAAAATTCCACCCTATAGGTGGAAGATACCGTGTTAAAATACTTCTACTTGGAGCTCCTTACCTTCTTTTCCTGAGGGGCTACATCCACTTTGGAATTCAACAGGCAGCTAAAATCTACTATACTTAAATACTGCCCAGCTATGTCATAAGTTTGGCAGGAACCTGAAATTACATTAGAGAAGTTTTTTACTGACAGTGGCTCTGATAAACATCCTAAGCTTTGTGAAACTTGTGTAGTAATGTTCCAGAATTACGTAGCGGTGTCCTTTCCTTGGCCCTGAACTCTGTTAATTTTGCTGTTTTACCAATAACACCAGCTTTTGGTGGCAAGTTTTATCCGTCTGCATTCTCTCAGTATCAAAGTACCAGGATATTCCCTTTTGAATCTTTCATCGAGGTGAGCCCTCAGCTGAGGGTACCTGATGAACGTAGGAATGAGCAGGATCCCTGGGCTGCAGTTATGCTGCCAGTGAGTAGTATGACAGCTTCCAATCATGGCATAAAGCCTAATGGATACATTTCAGGAGAAATACCTAGAAATACATAGCAGGATTTGCAAGTCAAGCATGTATTTTCCGTGTTGGCTGTACAGATTCATTTAATAGAGAATCCTGTCTCAGGACAGTACTGCTACCTTGACATGAGTTTCTGTTCTGATACATTTGTATTGCTGCAGGTTTCAATCTGAAACATTAGCCTCAGTATTTAAACTTCAGCTCTTTTAGAAGTATGGTCCTGCACTGATGGCTTGGAACCACAGCAATGATGTTCCTTGCCCCTTGTCTCAGAAGTGCACTGGAAATGCTGCTCTTCGGGTGAGAGGAAAAACTGAGTTTGGGCCTTAAAAGCGCCATAACAGTGTTCAGGAGAATTAGCATGTCCATCAGTGCTACAAGTTAGTATCTCTTTAGATGAGCAGCTGTCTTGACTGGAGAGGCTTTGCGTGTTGGCTACTGTCTTGCTCTTTGTTGTTAAAAAAAAAAAAATCTCTGAATTACATCCTATGGGGAGGTAGTTTAATTCCAGTGTAGATTGAAAATATTTTTTATGTATGAACTTACAAAGGTATGCACATTGTTGGGTGCTCTGTGAGTACTGATGGTATATAATTGCTTCTTCGCTGGTTTGTTGTTGAGCATTCCTCATCTGGGAGAGGAGACAGCCTGAGAAGCTGAGTGATTGCTTCATGGTCTATAGTTGTGTTCAATGGAAACTTTAGCTATTTGCAATTGCAAACAAGGGGTGAAAACCTAGGTACATAAGATTAATATTGCAAACAGGAGAGCGAACAGTACAAGGGATGGAGCATCTGGGAAAGATCAAACGCGATAAGAATCTGTTTGGTCTGAGGCAGAGAGGCCACCTGCAGGCAGTTTCCTCCAACAGCCAAGAATGCATGGAGTGGGCTTTAGGTTCTTGTTTATAAATTGGAATAACTGATTGTTCAGCTTTGATGCTGAATTTTGAATTTTGTCATGTCTGGAGGAACCAGACTGATCTGATATATGTCAGGTGGAAACAAGATTGGCAGCTGGTTGTTTTGAAAGTGTCTGTGTTGACAGGCTGAGCTCAGTGTGATGAAACTGGAGTGAAACCCAGAACTCAGTAATGGGCATGCTGGTTCCTGTGTAGGTCTCACGCATAAATTCATTCTGATTTGGAAGGCAAAACGGGCCACTCCTTTTTCAGTCATCCAGAGGACTATAGATTATCTTTTGGTGTACTTGGCCCTGGAAATTTTCCAGGGGAAACATGCCATCTCCCCTTTGGCAGAATCATGGATCGTCTGTTTTTTCTTTACCAGCGATCCCAGGCCTTTTCACCAAGGCTATATAAGGAACGAGATTCTAGACTTTGCATAGGCCCTGCCATAGGCTTTCACGTCATTCCAGAGGAAGGTGTTTAAGCTATGTGGTTCCTGACTTGTGACTTGTCAGGTCTGGAAATCAGTGCCCAGGAGCCTGAGCTGAGTGTGTGGCCGCCCACATCTCATGAACATGGTGCTGTACTGCAGTTCTTCACAGCCAAGGCCTGCTTTGATCAAGCTTGCAATCTGCTTCTCGCCCTCAGACCATTTACTCTGGTGTGAAATGCAGCCTCTCAGTTAACTGAAGATAGCACCTATTCTGACACATGGCACAGAGCTATGATCTGTAAACATCTGTAGTCTCTGAGTGTGTGGCTGCCCACATCTCATGAACATGGTGCTGTACTGCAGTTCTTCACAGCCAAGGCCTGCTTTGATCAAGCTTGCAATCTGCTTCTCGCCCTCAGACCATTTACTCTGGTGTGAAATGCAGCCTCTCAGTTAACTGAAGATAGCACCTATTCTGACACATGGCACAGAGCTATGATCTGTAAACATCTGTAGTCTTTCTGACCATTCTCTTTCATCACTACAAAACTCAACAGATTCTCAGATGCTACCATCTTCTTGCTGCTCTGTGCAAGCAAGACCCTTTGTCTTCCAGATGGAGACATACGAGTGGCTCAAGACCACTGGGAAGAGTCACAATATGCCATATTCCCTGCCCAGGAGTTTGTAGCCTGCACCTTTGTTGTATAGACAGCTTATGTGCATTAGACCCAGCCCTAAAGCTCATAGCAAGCTACCAAGAAACTCTGGGCTAGGCAGAGAGTGGGCTACCGTGGGATATGCAATGTGATGTTGGTCTTGTGGCCTGGCTGTGACTGTATCTGGTTGTTCCAGATGAGCCTTGCATCACTCTCTCCTAGTCCTGCATTCTGGGTCATGCGTCCTCCCTAATCGCCCCTTACCTCCGCATGTGTATGTCAATGTGATGGCCTATGCCACCCCTTTCCTGGTCTGTACCTAGTGCTGCCTCAGTGTCCCTAGCTTTTTTAGAGGTTCTGGCTTGTGTGCATCAGTAAATTCTGTCTCTTGTGTTGTCTGGTGAGTGACTTGAAAATGGGACTTGCGAGGGAAAAATATAAGTGAAAAAGTAGCAAGAGAATCTGTTCTTCTGGTCAGGATGGGGGTAAAAGAGGGTTAGTGGCATCTTAATGTCATGGCTTGTGTATGTGAATTCTCTGGCTGCCATTTGCAGCACCAGGTGGTCATCTGTTACTAGCAGGCAATGTTCCCAGAAACTTCAGGTTTGCTGTTCCAGGGTTCAGTCTGAGATTTCAGTTGCTGCACGGCAAGTGTAACCAAGCGGTAGTTGAGGGCCAGAGCCCACGCAAAGGTGAGAAAATGGCTGCATGCTCTGAATATTGTAAATCAGTGTGGGGAAAAGGATATATTTTGAGAGGAATGATGTATTGCAGGGCTGTCCTGCATAAGTAGCGATCCTTGCTGCTTTTCTGTGCTGTGGTCTGTATGAGATGGTTGTGCCGTAGGGGAGGAAGGAGGGTGTTGTTGAGTATAACCTCAGTAGCCCCTTCCACTGCTCTATGCTCCTTCTGCGTGACAAGAAAACAGCTCTTGGAGCAGGGTGAGTAGCAAGAAAGATGGGAAGACTTTAACCCTTCACATTAAAGGAACCATTTCATCTTCACTGGTGCTAAAAAGCAAGTCATCCTTATGGAAATGGATTGGGTGTTGTGTCTGGGAGAGAACCAGACTTTCCCTCAAACTCCGTATGTCCAAAAGATTTGTGACCTGGTTCTTACTTATCTAAATCTCTCAATTCCCCTAGCATGTCTGCTAAACTTGTCCATGCCCATCTGCTCGGGTTTTGTTCATGGGACTGAGATCTCTGCTGGCAGAAGTCCACTGACGTATGAAGACTTGCTTTGGGGAAAACTTGGCTTGTTGTCTCTGAAGCCTCAAGTGGTGGCTGGGAGTGTCCTCCCAGAGATGAGGGTGCTTTATGGGTTATTTGGCTCCAATGCGGTGGGGACTGCTTTCTGCTGAGTTTTTACATAGAATGCTTTGTTGTGCCGCACTTTGCAGCTCCTTCCAGCTCAGGTTGGAAAAATATCTCTCTGGATGGAAAATCTAGGAAGCAGTGAACAGCTTGTTCTGCAATCCCCCTGGAGAATCCAGCAGCCCTACTTGGTCCAAACGTAGAAGAGACTTACGATGATGCTTACTTCTCATCTCTGGGATGTGGCTGGGACTGCCCTGTTTCTAGGAATTTCATGGTTTCCAGGGTATGAAATGGCTTTGTTCTGTGTGCAGGACTAAGCTTCAGGTGAAGCAAGAAACAAATGCACCAGACCACAAGCAGTTAGTCTGGGACTGTGTGCAGGATAAAAGGAATGGTTATTGTGCCTGTGAGGGGCAGTTTTCTCTGTACCTCCCTGGACACACGTGCTTCAGGAGCAGTGCCCAGGGGCAGCGCTGCAGGATTAATGCTCTGAGCACTCTGCTCTGTACTTGAGGCCTCCATCCCTACGTGCCCCGAGGCATCCTGGCTTCCAATCCTTCCTCTTCTTTCAGGGCTGGAGCATGGGATCTGTTCTCCATTCGCATTGTTGACTTGCCAGGCCCTTGGTGTTCAGGTTTCTGCTTCCGTACTAGGCCTGTGGTAACTCTGCTGAAAATCAGGTTTAGCTTTGCTGGCAGCTGTGGCAATCCAGACTTCTGCCTTGTTATGGCGGTTTCCCATTCTGTGTTTACCCCTTGCTGCCAAGACCACAATGTAGTCCTTAAACTCCCTGTAATCTCTGGCATTTCATTTGCAGGTGATGACAAATACGGAAGGAAAGTAATTTTGTTCAGTGCCTGCCGGATGCCCCCAAGTCATCAACTTGATCACATGAAACTGCTGGGGTGAGTAGTGTCTTAGGAGGCTGCTGTTAACTTCTTAAGCCTGACATAATTCCCAGGTGCTGGATTCCTGGGACCAGATCTATCTGCAGTAGCTTCTTTAGCTGGACATGTCCTCCCAATGTGCTTACCTCCATTGCTGGGGATGCAAATCCTCTGTTACAGCACACAAAAATGAGTCCCAAAGGGAGGAAGAGCCTCTCTATGGCAGAACGTGAAGTGAGTTCAGCAGTTGTCTCTTCTCAGGTACCTGAAATTCACGCTGGACCAGTATGTGGAGAGTGATTACACACTGGTGTACCTGCACCATGGCCTGACCAGTGAGAACAAGCCATCCCTGAGCTGGCTGCGGGATGCCTACAGGGAATTTGATCGCAAGTGAGTAAGGCTGCAGCAAGCAAGGATGTAACATGCTGTTCTGTAGCTTAACGTAGAAGATCTTCCCCAGGCCCCCCCTGTAGCTTGGTGATCATAATTTACTATCACATATTTCTGCTGCTTATGGAGGTGGGTTGTTCTTTAATGCAGGCTGAATCATGGGATAAACAGCTCCTTCTGTAGTTACATCCTTTAGGCCAACAGGCAAGCAGCAAAACCAGGACCCAGTGCAAGTGTGTCAGCCCCATGGTTGCTTCCTGGTGAGGCTGCTCACTGCTTCTCGGTGAAACTTGGAATACAGTAGAGTGTGCCCTTAGGCTGCTGAGTGGCCTGACACTGCTACGAAGCATGGGAGAGCAGAGGCCATGGGTGCTGGGGAGTGGTGAGACTCAGTGCAAAGGGAATGGAGCACCCAGGGTGCCTTAATGTTGTGGAAAGGTTGGTTCCTCTGCTTAAAGTGCAGCTCATCCTTACTTAGCTTCTCTTGGCAGGTACAAGAAGAACATCAAAGCCTTGTATATTGTGCACCCAACCATGTTCATCAAGACCCTGCTGATTCTCTTCAAGCCTCTGATCAGGTAGGAAGCACTATAGGAGGCTCACCCACATCCTCGCACTGCAGGGGAATAATGGGGCATTCTCAGTCGGGCACAAGATGAGCCCAGGCTGCCGAGCCTACCCTGGAGTCTTTCACCCTATGCTATCTCCTCCTGTTTCTGAGCTCAGAAATACTCAGACAAAAGAAGTACTGCTTTGGGAACCTACAGAGTTTGCAGCTCTGTGCAGCTCCCTTTCTATCCAGCCAAGTAGAAGGAAAGTGTTGCAGGCTCTGCTAATAATGAAAAAGGAAGTGAGAGCATCAGTTCAAATTATATTTAATTCATTGTGTTGATGTTGAAATCCTAACTCTGTAAAATAATTGAAAACTTTCTCCAGCCTACTGCTGAACTTAGGAAGGAGAAATCCAGCGTTTCAGGGAGCCTGCTGCTGCTAGAGCTTCTAATATGACTGGGAAGTCTTGGCATCTCCTGGTAAAATATATGGAGTTGGAGAGCTATGTGGGCGACATCTCTGCTGCTCAGCCATACCTGCCCCTTTGCCCCATTGATGCCTCTTGCAGAACCCTGCTGTTCTTGCCTGTAAGAAATCCGTTCTGATACTGGATTTACTGATTCCTCACATACCTACTTTTCTCTTGTTTTTCAGCTTTAAGTTTGGACGAAAGATTTTTTATGTGAACTTCCTTAGTGAGCTGGAAGAGTATGTGAAGCTGGAACAGTTGGGGATCCCAAGCCAAGTGCTGAAGTGAGAATGCTGCCTGTCTCCCATTTGCTTTGGGCTTTGTGAGAGGGGACTTTTCTGGAGGAATGGCAAGGGGAGGAGGAGATTGTTCCACTCAGGCAGTGGTTTTGGAGGGAGCGGTGACAAATTGCCTTAAAGACTATTGTTTCTCTGCATGCTCCTTCCTGTGTGTCCTTGGCACCAGTGCCCAGTTCTGTCCTTGAGTTAAAAATCCTCCTCCAGTGGAGCACCAATCCTGCCTCTCCTGCTCAGCCCTCAGGGGCTTTCTGCAAGCTGCTGACCTTAACACTGACCTGGTGCTCGTGGTGCGCGTCTGCTGCGTCTGGGCACCTGCTTTGCTCACTCTGCACAGTTCAGCTTGTCTTGGGGCTTCCCAAAGTGCCACAATCTCAGTCCTACCAGATTGATTCCCTGTCCCTCACACACACGTGCAACTGTCTCATCACAAGCAGTGCTGTCCTGGCCTCCTGCCCATGCTGTCTGTCATCCTCAGCTACTCCAGCTCCTGATTCCAGATAGATAGTCCTTTCTCCCTGCTTTCTTCTGGCAACCAGACGTTTGGTTTTGTTGCTCCTGTGCTCCAGAGCTGCCTGTCCTGTTTTTGCATAGGTGGAATCAACCATGCTAGGCTGGAGCTGTTATGAGAGGGTGTGCAGTGGGTCACGTGCAGTGCTGGGTTCATGCTCTTTCTGGGAGGTGGGGTGGCTTTTTACTAGTCTGTGTTTTGCCACAGATATGATGAATATCTGAGATCCCTGCAGAAACCTTCACAAGTGCCCCAGAAGCCAACACCCCCACGCCCACCACTGCCAAACCAGCAGTTTGGAGTCTCGCTCCAGCAGTGAGTATCTCTGGATTGTGTTGCTTTTGCCCTTACTTGCTTGAGGTGAGGTCACTGTATTTATAACTGAACAGAAGCAAAAGTGGATGTAAAATTTCTTGTAGTTCAGATTTCCTACAAAGCTTTAATCATTCTTCTGAGGAACTCTGCGCTCATGTCCGGATCCTGAGTGACTCAGTTCAGTTCCACCCTCTTGATTCCCCGGCTAGATTGTATCTAAATTAGGATGGGATTGTTTCTGCAGCTAAGGGTTACTAAGGGAGGAGCAAAATAAGGGCCGTGGGGACGGCTTTATGCCACTAGAAACTTCCTTTAAGCAGAGGAAGTCTGTAGGAGGCTGATGGAGCTGTCTTTAGGGCTATGCTATTTTGATTGAGCAGTGCTGCAGATCTGTTTCTTAGTTTTTTCCGTATCATAACTTCTATTTTAAAAGCACTTCCATTCACCCTTGTAATGATTCTCACCCCCCATTCCTGCACGGTGACACAGACAAACACGGACACTGGCAAGGGCTAGTGATACTGGCTAAGTGTTGAAGGTATTTTTAACTTTGAGTGTGATTTTTGCCTCCCCGGAGAATGAGGAGGAGCCAGTAATGTGTGGCCAGACAGATCCTCTGAAGCAATCTGGGAACACATTCCCCAGCTTCAACACAACATTTCCAAATGTAACCCCCGTGGTGCTGTGTGCCTGAGCTTGTTAGTAGCCTGAGTGGGGTGAACAGCTCCATGCTATCAAGTGGTATAGACAATCAAATGTGAGGGTGGCAGCAAACACCTTGGCATCACTAGGTCTTCCCTGACAGCATTCAACCCATCAACATTGGGTTGATAGATCTTCTGTTACAGGCATGGGGTGGGTAAACTTATCCCATATATATTTCTCTCATGTGTCAGCTTCTTTCTGCCCTTGCTCCTATGGGGAAGGAAAAAGGAAGCTTAACCCTTTTCACCTGATTCATAACTAGCAGCCTTGCCTTCTGGGAACCCCTTTGCCCTGCATCTACAGGCTATGATTTTTACAGAAGATAGAGAAATATTCCTGTGATGTAGGAGTGAGCTCATACTTGCTCTGGTGAATGATGCAGCATGATGGGTGAAGAGGAAAGCAGGCTGGAATAATGGCTAAACCAGGGACTGGGATAGCAAGATCCTATGTGGTAGAGCTTGTGCGGGCAACTTCAAGACTCAGGGGCTGCATGCGGGGCAGGGAGGACCAGTCATTTGTTACCTTTTGTCTCTTCCCGCAGTCTCAGGGAGAAGAGCCCTGATCAGTCTCCTGTTCCTCTGGTGGTCAGAGACACCATTGCTCATTTGCAGGAGCATGGTAAGTGTTCAGGGGAACCTGCAACCCCTCTTAATTCCATGTCAGTGGCCTCTCCTCCACCCAAGTTCCCTTCCAGAGTGTGGTAAGAAAAAGAACAACAGCAGTCTAGAATAAGGTGTAAAGGCCTGAACTAGGTGAGTTAGCCTTCAAGAGAGATTGTGCAGGGCTTAGGAGACCTCTTTCTTCCACTCATCCATACTCCCACTTGTATGAGAGTATCAAAATGCTCCTTGTATCCTTTGCCTCGTAGTGGAAGCAGAAAGAATTGCCGTACTCTAAAAAAGGGACTTGTTGACATCTGTCTGAACGCCCCACAGCATGGATTTATGATTGTTAAGACCAGCATTTTTGGAGACTCTCTTATGGTTGATCTTTCTTCTCCATCTGCTCTTACTTCACAGCTCTTGCTACAGAGGGTATTTTCCGGAGATCAGCAAATACACAGGTTGTCAGGGAGGTCCAGCAAAAATACAACATGGGTGAGTGCCCAAACTCAGCAGAGCCCCTCTCATTCCCTAACTACTACTGTCCAACTGGAACTGTGTTGGAACTGGTCCACCATGGCTCCTCTCCTTCTCTAATAGGCCTTTAGGTGAGGCCCCATCAGGGTATGACCTGAGTTGCAAGGGAGAAGCATCTGATACTTTTGCTGTGTGGAAAGCATATTCCTTCCCACTCATGTTCCACTCACTGCCCCTTTCCTTCCTGAAAATTTCCCTGTTTCTTGGGGTGGGATATACCATCTTAGTCTGTTTATACTGGAGGGACTGAAGATGACCAGGAAGAAACTTGGTCATCTGTTTCATTTGATGACTTCTAAAGATGTAGCGCTGGATTCAGCAGTGCTTTGCATATGCTTTTGGGACACATTTTTCCACTCTGCTAGAAGATGTGGTGCTTCAGTACCCTCTCTGTGTTCTTCTTTAAAATACTGCTTCCCTAGTTCTGGGCTCTGACCACCATGTCCCATTCTTTGTCTGGAGGAGGTCCTACTTTGGCCAGTGAGCACTGACTCTCTGCTCTACTTTCTCAGGTGTGCCTGTAGATTTCCAGCAGTATGAAGATGTCCACCTCCCTGCTGTGATTCTCAAGACCTTCTTAAGGGAGCTACCTGAGCCCCTCCTCACTTTTGACCTCTACAGCCATGTTGTCAGCTTCCAGAGTGAGTTGTAACAAGAGTGTGCTACTCCCTGAATGTTGCACTGGCCAAGGTCAATGATATCTTCGGGGGGGACAGTCCTGCATGGGATACCCTGTGACTGCAAACAGGGCTTTCATCAGGGTGGGTGCTGAGGATTCCTCATGGACCTGCTTGCCCTGTCTCTCTTGATTTTTAGGTGTGGAGGAGGAGAATCGTGTGGATGTTGTTCGCAAAACACTCCAGACTCTGCCAGAAGAAAACTACCAAGTGCTCCATTTACTGACAGCCTTTCTGGTGCAGGTGAGCTGCTCCAAAGGTGGGCAGTTGTATTCTAGTTCAGTTGCCAGTGCCTTGCATCAGCTTTTTGACTGCCTGCTCCCTCTTTTCCTTTGGGAGAAAATGAGTCTCAAGCTAGGAAATTGCCTTTCTTTACCTTATGTTCTTGTTAAACAGAGATCAAGAATGATCATGATGAACTAGCCTAAGCAGTTGCTTCTCATAATGCTGAGAGGTGCGGGTGGGCCTTAAGCCTGTGTGGTCTGTACCAGGGAGGCTGAAAGCTCCCCAGGGTGGAGGTACAACTGCAAAATATCTGAGTAGAAGATTAGACTAGAAGAGGGGTCTCAGATCCGCCCTACAGAACTTTCTGCTGCCAGGGGAGCCACTGCAAGGCTATTCTAGCAAGAGGGAAGATAATTTTGTTTTGAGTGGTGATGTGGACTGTAGAGGTATTGGCTGACAGTGCTCTTGGTCCTATTGTTACGATATGGCCTGGTGGTTAAGCCATAGTGGCAAACTGCCAGATATTGTTCCTCACCTCCTGAATGCTGGATGTCATGTGTGTTTCCCCCAGCCGTCTTCTGGCATTGGGCCTTTGGCTTCTCTCCTCCCATTTGCCCTTGGGAGTCTGTCAGCTCTGGCTTTGGGGAGGGTAGAGGGCAGCGGGCAGTTGCTCTGTTGTTCTCTAGGATTCACAGTGGTCTTTTTCCTTCCCACATAGGTCTCTGCTCACAGTGACAGGAACAAGATGACAAACACCAACCTGGCAGTTGTGTTTGGCCCAAATCTGCTGTGGGCCAAAGATGTAGCCATCACCCTAAAAGCCATCAACCCCATCAATACCTTTACCAAGTTCCTGCTGGACCACCAGAAGGAGCTCTTTGAGGATGTGGAGGCCTGAATCCAGGCCAGTCCACACCAGCACACTGTGCCCACCTTCCCACCTTTTTTCCCACCTTGTCTTGGAGCTGTGACCAAGCTGTCTCCAGTGCAAAGGGACCATTGATCCTCTGGGTGATGAGCAGAGCGAGGGCTGTGGAGATGGTGGAGAAAGTGTGTAAGTAAGTGAGCAGGAGACCTGCTGCTCCAGATGGGGGGGAGCTGGTCTCCCAGCTGCTGAGAGTGGAGTCCTAACCCACCTGCCAGTCTGTGCAGCTCCTCCAGGGCTCATCACCAGTCTGCTGCCCTATCAGATGCCCTGCCTTCCTTTCCTCCTTCCCTCACATGCAGTTTTTCTGCCCTCCTGGTCCCTTCCTCAGCAAAGATCTTTTTTGTTTAAGCTCCCAATAGCCCCAGCTCACCCCCCTTGCCTCAGCTGGCTTGTCTGGGCTAGGGCAGGCTTGGCTGGGTTTTGTGGCAGAGGTGTTCTTGCTGCGAGTGCCATCTCTCAGCACTGAACGTGCATCCTGCCTTTCCCCAGAGGCACCTAAAGCAGAGAAGGGAGCCAGGCAGCCCTTGTGCTTCAGGTAGCAGCATGTCCTGCACTTGCAAACACCACTCTAGACCCCATGCTTTTGGCAGGTAAGTGAAGGACAGGCTCACAGCACGTGGGCTGTATTACCTGTCAGACTCCAATACAAGGAAGCTGAATTTAGCCCAAACCCCTCTGGGGTCACCCACTCCAGATACTATTCAGTGTTTGCTGGGGTGTAGTGGGTGAGGTGTCTCCCATAGTTACCCAGCTCAGGTGTGTTTGTCCCTCCAGCAGCATTTCCAGCCCGGCTGGGAAGGTTCATGCCAGATCTGGCTGTGCGGGGGGGCTGGCTGGGGCCCTTTGACAGCTGGTGAGTCTGAATGGCAGGAAGCAAGTGCTCTAGTGGCGCTGAACTGCTGAACACTATGAGGATCACTGCCTTTCCCTGTGGCAGCAGCACAAGGCCTCTTCTCCTCCGTCAGGCATGTGTATCTGTGCTGACTGGCACAGACCGCCTTGGCTAGTTGTCTTTTTCAGCAGAACTCTCCCCAGCACAGTGTAACAGAGAGCATGGCCTTGAGGGAAGGTCTAGGGACTGGGGCTAACCCTCACCCTGGAGTGCACCAGGCCTGGATTACAAATTTCTGCCCAGGTGCTGAGCACTCATGTGCCAAAGCTGTGAGGGAACAGCTATTCCATGCCAAGGGCCTTTGCCCCGTCTCCTCCTCAGTTCATACCTTCCTTCCATCCTACCATGGAAGCCTGGTCAGATGCATCCTGTATGCACTGGGCATGGCTGGAGAGATCAGGTTGTCCGCAAGGCAGGCTCAGAGTGGGGTGGGCCTGGCACCTTCCCAAAGCAGCTGCAATACCGTTAGGGCATCACTGTTGGTTTCGGGTTGCAGCATTCCCGTTACCTGAGCTAAAAGAGATCCCTCTCCTTAGCCTGGGCCCAGCAGGGTGTTAGTAGGGAGCTTCTAGCCTTACTTTACTGGTGTGTTATATCTTTATATCTTGTGCCCTGTGTGCCTGGGCCAGTCCTCCCTGCTGCATCTGGCCACAGGGACAAATCTTTTGGACCAAGCAGAACTAATTTTTAAAAAGCTACTGGATGCTAAATAGAATTTGCTTTTTCATAATATTTTAGCCTGGCTTTAAACACTGACCAAAGGTCGGTGCCCCAGTTGTAATCAAAATAAGTGACATCTGCTGCAGTTATTTTGGAAATTGCTCTTTTTGCTAAGCTTTGGAATGGGGATGGGTGCGAACATAGGCAGTGTTGCAGGGCAGCGCAGGTCCAGCCAGCTGGCTCGGAGGAGGCACACCAACACGTGGGTGGGAACAGTGAGCAAGAAACTGAGCATTACTAGGGCTGGAGCAAGAGATGTTCTAGGAGAGGGCTGGGTCTGATTCCTTCTAGATACTGGGGGACTTTGCCCTATGGAGGCTGCAAGGCTGCTTAGTCTTCCTCTTCCAAGAGTAGGAGTCTTCCCTGTTTGGCCAGGGTATGAATTGTTTCAGCCTGAACAATTCACAGCAGTAACCAAATAAATGTTTTGGAGGTAGAGATACTCAGCTCCTAATTCACCTGTGATCTCTGCTAGAGTAGGTTAGCAGAGCTGATGTGCTGTGGAGGAGTAATCTCCTAGGATGGACAGTGTGGAAAGAAGTGTACTTGCCCCAGTGCTTCTTTTAAGAGGCAAGGCTTTCTGGACAGCGTGGGAGAAGCGTGGAGGCTGAGGGAGCCCAGTGCAGGCACCCTGCTCTGTGTAGGCTTCAGTATGGGGGGAGACTTGGAGCTCTGAGTGTATCTGCAGCTGACACTGGCCTCGCTTATATCTCCCTAGAGGAAAGGCAAACCCAGCTAACTTCTCCTGGGACAAACAAGCCCAAGGTCAGCAACTTGGAATGGGAAGTGCCTGTGTGCTGGGGCACGAGGCCTCGGCCCTATGTGCAGCCCCGGCTCCCTGGGGAGGGTGGCACGTTCCAGCCCTGCAGAGCAGCAAGGACTGTTCCCTGCCCAGTAGCGAGAGGAGCAGTGCTGGGGTAGCTTAGTTCCTCTCCAGGGGGAGAGCAGGGATTGCCACAAGTGTCGGTTCTGACTGGAGTTTGTTCAGTGGGTGCTTTTTTTTCTGTGAATTCTTGAAATAATGTTTCCTTTTTTAGCAAAATGGAGACTGGTGCATCCCCTGCAGGCAGGGAAAAAAGCCTGCTCCAGTTCAGTGCCTGCAGGGAGCAGATTTGGAGGGTGTTCAGGAAGCTGCTACTGCTCATGGTGGGAAAGTGCTTGCAAATCTTGGAAGGGACCCAGTGTAAATATCCCCTTTCCTCTGCTGCTCCTCATGCTGGAGCTGCTGGGGGCCCTGGAGCAGGCACAGTAACCAGGGTTGCTTTTGCTTCTGCAGTCTGCTCTCCTGAATGCCTTGTATTGCAATATCCCTCCTGTGACTTGAGCAAGGAACTGGCCTGGGCCTGCCTGCAGCCTGCACTAGGTGCAGCCAAGCCCAGGGGGTTAAATTTCCTCCTCACCTGGTCAGCCTCCTCGCTGAGGCAGGGGGCTGGCTGGGCTGGGTTTCTCTGCCATGTATAGGTGGGGGGCAGTATCTGACTAGGGTGCTGGTCTTTGTCGGTTTTCTCCTTGCTGTAGAGCTGCCCAAGGGTCTCTTCCCTTGCTCGTCTTTCAGGTTAGCTATTAGCCATTTCTCCCTGTGGGGGTACTTGTTCCACTTCAACCCTCTGCTTTTTAGCACCTAGACCATTCCCCTCTGCTAAGCCTCCTGCTGTCTTAATAGCCTCTGATCACTCCCTGCTCCCTGGCCCAAGCTATGTGCTGACACACACACAGCTTTTGGGTGGTGCAGGGAGGGCTGGGGCCATCTGGATGCCTTGTGGCAACGTTTGCTAATTTGAGAGAGAGCTGAGGGCCAGTTTGGTCCCTCTTTCCTCTTTTATGCATGGGGGCTCCTGTGCAAAATTTTTGGCTTTGCTTTTGTTGCTGGTATTCCCTGCCTTATTTTCTGTTGATGTTCATCAGGTGCAGGGCTGGGGTTTTCACGGTTCACATTGTTTAATTCCTTCTAATCTGCACCGATCTTATATTTCACAGTTTGCACTTTTTGTATTTCAATAAAAATCAAAATGTAATCCCAGATCCAGGTGTGTGTGTCAAGTGGCAGCAGCTGTGGCACAGCTACAAGAAACAGAAGTAAGGCTGGCTATGCTGCCAACCACAACCATGCAGAGAGGGAGGAAAGTGAGTATGAAATGCCTCCTATGTGAGTAACTCTGGGAAGAAATACTAGTTTGCGGGAGCCTCAGGCTGGAAACAGAATTCAAACAAAAATGAAGTATTACAAGTTTGGCTCTTCCCTGAACAGGGCTGGGCTTCCATGTTACAGTCTCCCTGTCACAAAGAGCAATCTGCCCAGGATTGCCCTCTCCCAGAGGCGGACCCTGGCAGCTGCACAGGTTGTGGTATCACCAGGTTGCCACGTGGGAGCCACCTGCAGGCTCCCCAGTTAGGATTAGCTGGCTAAGTTTATCCTGTGGCCAGGTGATATGTGCAGCAGAGGCCTGCAGCTTCTCATCTCAACTTATGTGGATCGCTAACTCCTCGATGTGCAATAGTCTTCTGGTTACTACTACACTCCACCCCTTGATGCACATACAGTTAACTACCTTTTCCTAAAGACACTGTAATTTGCTGGTTACATCAGTAAGCAAGCTTTTTGGCTAGTAGAAAGGCTCTTATATGCAAAGTGATTACTATAATACCATAATACAAACGTAGCAACAAGTGAACCCAATAGTGGATGTGAGAACAGGAGTAGAACGGAGAGCAGTGGAGCTAAAAGCATCACCATCGGGCAGTAGCCTGAGCCCTGGCTACTGGCCTTGTCGTCTGGATGATGTGTTAATGCTGATCTTAACACTTGCATTTCTAAACCGCATGCTGCTTTTCAGTTTTTATTACTGATAAGCCGTCCAATTAAGGGCATCCCAGTGCTGCCAATTCTCCTTCCGCATGTTGACATTATTCAGCGTGACTTGTGACAAGCTGTCAGCCATACACCAGAAGGCAGAGGTATTTTTGGCATCAGTTCACAGGTACTACTTTGCATATAGTCCTTGTAGTCTGATTTATTAATTTATTTACCTGCTGTAACTTACTGGGCAGTACTTTGGTTCTTGAGTTGAGGGGTTTACTACACATTATTTCTCTGGGGCTTTTTCATGTGGATGGTGCTTTTGGCTGTAGTCTATGATTTTCCACCCCTTGGACTGTGTTGGCCCCCTGTAATGGGGCCAGTACGGTTAATATGCTGATTCTACAGCAGTATCTCAAACTCCTGTGAGTGCAGCAGTTGGTCCCATCTCTGGGTTTGGTCACAGTGACCTGCCGCTGCTGAGGCTGTGCTGTGGCAACATCTGCTCTGGCCTCAGAGGAGCTTGAGAGCAGGTGAGTCCATCCCTGACAAGGTGCTGTACTTGGCAGGATGTACGCTACGTGCAACCACATGGACAGCACTTAACACAGCATAAACACCGTTGCAACTGGGTGTGTTTTCATGTGTAGCTGCCCTGTGGCCTTAAGGACATCATTGTTCTGAGAACATTTTTCTTTTTATAAATACATACAATAGGCTCATAGTTGGATGGTATTTGATTGTTTGTGACCTTGGTGATTAATCATCCTTCTATGACTGTTTACTTTTTCACTTATTTGCTGATGGTTTTTCCAATCCCTTGTCTTACTGGTGACATGGTGACAAGGGTAGATACTGAAGGCCCTGTAGTAAGGCCCAGATCCCACAGGACAGTTTATGTGAGTTTGCCAGCAATTCACCTCTCCCCACATTGTGCGGTGTCTTTTGTAAGTGCGTGAAATGATACTCATAAATACACACACATGTAATGTAGATAGATCAGTATCTATAAGGTTGCAATGGGATACTCCGTTTACTGTGTTACCTCCTGAAGATAAGATTAAGATGATTGCTTTTAATAGTTATCCTTGTTCCCCAAGCTGCAATATTTCCCTTCATAGAAGCTTCCAATATACGCATTTTTTTTTTCCATTCCTGCCATTTCATTCACTGTCTCTTCTTTATAATAACCAGACACCCTTTACACCACAGCTTAAATCAGCAGTTGTTATATTTACACATAGATTTTTACCATCTTGTCTTTCCTTTAAAGGGAAGGTGTTAGCACCTCACATGGCATTGTTGTGTATATAGAGTTGACTTTAAGCAATACTAGAATACAGCTGTTAAGTTTGCTTATCAGACAGGCATGAACTACACGCTGCGAACAGCATGCTCTTTCACCAGCATTTCTTGCTGCTGGGATACCCACACTAGTTCTTTCCACAGACTTTCTTATTAGTCTCTTCTAACTCCTCTATCAGATTGAAATATTCCCAATGCTCCTTTTAAGCACGTAGTAGCAACCAAGTACAATGCAAATTCTGCTGGTGTTTTTTTTTCCTTTTCCCACCCCTTTCTTTTGGAGACAAGTCAGTATTGCAGCTGGGGTGGGACATCCAGGTAATTCGGTTTCCCAACTCACTGGGAAGGTCACCAGGGCCAAACACTGTGTGACTGTTCCCCATGCCTGCATTTGGGACCAGCCAGGCACCTGTTCTGTCTCTTCCTCGCTATCCTTCCAGTAAGGTGGTCTCACCTACTCCAACTGTAACGCACCAGTGCATTTTACCCTCTCTGTTGGAGGCAGCAACCCGCTCCATCCTGCAATCACTGACAGGCAGCTCTCTGACTATCTCGTTTCCTGGAGGAGAAAGAGTGAGAGGTTGGGACTGTCCCACACCTGTCAGTACACATGGAGAAAAGCACAAACAGAGTGTTGCTTACGTAAAAGTTTTATTGGAAATTCTTTGAATACTTGAAGTACATTGGAGACTATTTCCAAAACAATACACTTTAAGAGCCTTCACCCAAAGTATCCGTAAATCAGCAGCTACATACATACTGTCCTTAATATAGAATTGAGCAGACAGCTGCTAAAATAAACAGCCTTCATAACACAACCTGTGGCAGGCCACAGCAGCAGCTAGATCTTTCCTGAAGCAGAGCATTTGTGCAGTGGTCAGGGAACTCGGAGCCTAGATGTAGCAACTATGTGTTGAAACTGAGGAATGTCCAGGAAAGAGGCACATAACTCAGCCCTAGAGAATCTCTTTATTGCTATGGCCATCCAGCTCAACACTAGCAGCTTATATAGGCAAATTTCCAGCCTTTTGAAGTAGAAAAGAACGTGCCGCACTGACGTTCTGCCTTATGAGATGTGGGAGCTGTAGCCGTGTTAGGAACTGCATCAACAAATGAGCACACGTATTTGGCTCAGGGGACCTTCTGGACAGGACTAGCAAGAATGGCATGCTTTCTGCCAACTCCATAGCTTGTCGGTGTGAGAAGAGGACAGCAGTAGCACTGGCTAGATGAAGTTCAACCTAGTCTATTCTCCATGAATACAGTGCTTTACCCCATCTCTGCTGCTTTGCAGCCCAGATCGTATCGCTTTCCCAAGCACAGCCTGTACATTAAGAGAAAGGTGACAGCAACTACCTGTCTGTGAGCTGCTTCCTACAACGTGGCAGAGACCAACCTCCTGAGCAGAGGTGAGAGCCAGCTGATCCGTTAATTCCTTGTGTTTCTGCACACTTCTGTGACCCTTTCCGCCTGTTAAACAAGGTGGCTCTGGCTGTGGGGATCAAGTATTTGTTAAAGCCCATGTAACTTAAGCCCTCCTGTGAGCTGTTTATCTTGGAAGCTTTCTTAAATGTTTGTGCAAGGACTAAGCAATTTCTGTGTGAGGTTGCTGAAAAGTTGAATTGATTAAGTAAGCTAAAAAGGTTCTGGTGGGTAGCTTTCCTTCAATAAAGCTCTTTCTTACCTACAATTTTAGAGCTCACATGGCCTCCCACCAAACACATCACTCAACAAAAAAGCTGGTAAAGTTCAAAGCAGTGTTGCTCTGACCTTACAATAAGCTTTATTCTGAACTTGGTTTCTTGCTCTAGCAGTGGCACAGAAATAGTGTTCTAGAGAGGAGGTGGGGTTCCCCTGTCAGCTGCTAGCAATCTCTTTCAATTAAGAATGCAGCTAAGTTGAAGAAGCTGCCGCATTGCACTAACTAGAAGACTGGTTACTCAGCCACTCTAAAGAAATTAAGATGGTTCCTCAGTACTGAAGGAACGCAACCCCACTTCTGGAGAAAGAACAAACGAACGAAAAGAAAAACAGTATTTTAGGACAGTAAGGGGTCTTGCAGTTGCTCTCTCTAGTTACACATGGGAGGAGGAGAGAGAACCACAAGACTACCTACCTTATCTAAGTTTCTGTTTAGTGTCACTGTTTCTCCTCCCATCCTTACCTCAGGCAAAAGACACGCAACAGCCAAATCAACCATAGAGCACTGCCAGCCAGTCACACTATTGATAGCCAGATCATTACAAAAATAAAATTTCAGCTAATCAAAAGCCAGCTGATTAAAAAGTACCATAAGCTCCCAAAAAATGTGCTTCTTTAAAGAAGCTGCCTTCTGAAAGGCTGAAGAACACTGCAAATTCATCCATGCCTATCAGAATACAGCTTTTCACCAAGTCCCTGCCACTCCACTACGCTGATGTGTGCGTTTCATTCTGTCAACGGGCCCTGACTGGATGTAATGGACACACAGTCCCCAAAACAGAGTAGTATATTAGAATAATCAAGTCTGTCTTAGAAAATAAATATCTTGGATATTTTCCTGCAAAGAGAGACCAGTCTCACTGGCCAGGGTTCCATGGCACACTTGCTGTCTGCAGTGATCTAGGGCAGAATGACCCGTGCTACTACATGAAAACAGAACGTCTTTTAAATATAGGTTTCTTTAAAAGCAATAAATATTTCTTGATTCTTAAGATCATCTATTAACCATAAAGCAGGAAGGTTTGCAAGGGTTAGAGGAAAGAATCTTGGACTAAGACTCCTAGTTACATAACCCTAAAGAAACAGGATTCCTAGTATTTACAGTTACAATTCAGAAGCAGAGACTATGAATTCAGCATCATCACAGCTGCTACATGCAGGCTTGCCAACATTCAACACTGGTAAACTCAGCATGGCCGAGTGTCAGTACACTCAGGAAGGAAATGTGGAAAGCGCTTCTGTAGTTTCATTCCTGCTTATCAACCAGCGTAACAGAAGGCCTCACACAAAACAACTGCGTAGAGATCCAGTTCCTTAGAAGCAGGAAAACAAAGGTAACTTGTATTACACAGGTCCCAAAGCTGACGTCTCTCCCTGGGCTCCAGGCACTCACACTGAAGTCAGGATGAAATGCCCTGTTCTGCGGAATGCATGTCCTGGACTTAAAACTGTTGAATCTGCTGAACTCACAGACCCTGGAAATGAGCCAAAGCTTTCTATGCTCTAACAGGATCGGAGACTGTAGGAAGAAGTCTGTTAGCAAGAAGCTCTACCTAGGGAACTTACACCATAGGACCTCTGGAGGAAACATACAGCAACTTCTCACAAAGCCCCTCCACACAGAACAGAGACTGAGGAGAAAATAGGTTTCATACATTGGAGTTTGACTTCCTGTGTCCCTACTGAAGTCTTAAATTCAAAACTGACTGTGAGCAGGAAAAGCAGTCCAGAACTATGCGGTGGTGTAGTTGAGGAAAATCAGCAGATGAGCTGTATCTGCTGTTGAAGAGAGCAATCAAAGACAGCTCACTTGATGGAAGGAACTAGTCAAAGTGAGACAAAAGGCAGAGCAGGGGCAATAGAGATATTTGTTGACGTCATTCTCCAGGATGCCTTGAGGAGGAAGAACTGCTGCAGCAAAACTGGAGAACAGCTTCACTGCAAGGTTTCTACAAAGGCATCAAACTCTTTGACATTTTTCTCGTGGACTGCCAGCTTCTCTGGTAACGAGTCCTGGAAGGGTAAAGAAGGGTGCAAATCAGGGCTCATTCACAGCAGATAAAAGGAAGCTTTAAACACACACTCTAAGGTAAAAGTTCCGAGTCATGCAACCGCTCTCCACTGCTCTGGACTCCCCTTCCCACATGCACAAATCCAGGAGTCCTCTGGCCGCATCCAGCAAGTGACCCTGAGAAGGGCACTCTGCCCAGAGTGTGTTTGTTCTGCAGGAACAGTAGGTGCACTGGGGCCTCGCCTTGTGCAATTCCCGTCACCAGCTGCAGCACAATAACCTGCTCATGTCGCTGCCTTCATCAAGTCACTTGCAGCTCTTAGCCTTTGGTATTCATTTTTCCCCACAGTATGTTACAATGCCTGTGAGCCCAATACAGCACTCACCCAGACATGACTTTCACCAGCCACACCAGGATTTTACCTCTGCTCAGGCTGCAAGATCAGGCCTAGTTTGCCACTAAGTTTGACACATCAGAGGCAGGATTAGTTTTGGAGGTTTCAATGACAGCCATGGCAAGCATGTGGCAGCAGCTTTCAGCTTGAAGATAAACACACCAGTTTCAGAGGCTCAGGTGTGCCACAAACCAATTTGCATTTGTCTGGAACATAATTAGTGAGGGGCCCCCTTTGGGCAGGGTCTCTCTTCTGAAAAGTACAGGACAGACATGGACCTGTTGGAGCAGGTCCAGAGGAGGCCACAAAAATGATCAGAGCGATGGAACACCTCTCCTA
The DNA here is from genome assembly GCF_000699145.1 of Aptenodytes forsteri. Lineage (NCBI taxonomy): Eukaryota > Metazoa > Chordata > Aves > Sphenisciformes > Spheniscidae > Aptenodytes > Aptenodytes forsteri. Next base: position 4,195,969 of record NW_008795128.1, read on the forward strand.
TGAAGAAAGGCTGAGAGAGTTGGGGTTGTTCAGCCTGGAGAAGAGAAGGTTCTGGGGAGACCTTATTGCAGCCTTTCAATACTTAAAGGGGGCTTATAAGAAAGATGGGGACAGACTTTTTAATAGGGCCTGTAGCGATAGGACAAGGGGTAATGGTTTTAAATTAAAAGAAGGTAGATTCAAACTAGATATAAGGAAGAAATTTTTTACGCTGAGGGTGGTGAAGCACTGGCACAGGTTGCCCAGAGAGGTGGTGGATGCCCCCATCCCTGGAAACATTCAAGGTCAGGTTGGACGGGGCTCTGAGCAACCTGATGTAGTTGAAGATGTCCCTGCCCGTGGCAGGGGGGTTGGACTAGAGGACCTTGAAAGGTTCCTTCCAACCCAAACTGTTCTATGATTCTATGAAGATAAGACTTTTTTCAAACTAGGAATAGGGAGAGCATTATAAAGTACATATTCCCACAAACAGAAATTTCAGGGTTCCATACCAAATCCTCTGCCATGGACTGTGCTCCAATGTCAATGGAGAGGCTGCTGAGTTGAGGGGGGTTCTGAAACTCACGGTAAAACGTCCCCAGGTCCATTGGAAGAATGTCATCTTTTGAAAATGCTGGTTTCTAGAATCAAAGATACTGCTGTTAATTCCCATTCAGAGACATTGGCTTCCCTTTTGCTATAGTCTCAGGTAAAGTCATTACCTGCTATCAGTAAAGATCTTGGCATTACAACTGTTGCTGCAATAATGCAGATTAAATAACTGAAGAACAGCTAAGATCTGTGCTTGCCTGAGCACTTAGAAGAGAGCATTTCCTTAGAATCTGGCTCCTTTAGGCATTAGAGAGGGGACGCCAAGCCCAGGTGTTGGTAGGGAACCGAAAGAGTATTCAATTTGTAGCTGTTGGTTCTGGGTATCAGTGTCTTTGCAGTTTTGGGACTGTCAAGCTTTAGTTTGGAACTGTGAATCATGGGTCTTTTCCACCCCCATTGAAAACTACTCTTACATCATTTGCCATTGTACCAGCACCTGAAGCCCATCTAAGATGCAGCTGTTATGTGAGAGCACTGATGAGGGCACTTACAAAGTCAATCATAACAAAGTCATCATGGGTGTTCCCTGTGCTGCTGCCACTGGAGCCCTCCGAGTGTAAGCTGCCTTGTAGAGGAGATTCAGTTTCTGGGGAGTCAGGAGGATTGACCTGCCCAAGAAATCAAAGGTGGTGAGTACTGATCTTATGATCACGTCTGTCTGTGTACTTTGACAGTGTGGGGGCAGTTAGGAGGTTGGACAATAAACACATGCTACAGCAGGGGCAGCAAACACATACTGTTATTTGCATGTCTAGAGAGCCCAAGACTCAACACCGGAGATTTCTTGAAACAAACAAATCTGAATAACTAGTTCTTTGCTCAAAAAACAAAGTGTATTCAAGGTAGGGAATAGCATGGATGTTGCATAAGGGATGCTGAGAAGGCACATATTATACCTCTGGAAGAGGCTTACCATGGGGTCGTTATCTTCCAGCTCAACATTCTTGGGAGCAAACATGGCAAAAGGAATGTCTAAGTTGGCCATGGTCACCTGAGGAGATTCAGCAAACAGAATTTCACTAAGATGCTCTGCTTACCCAGCACAGAAAAGGATATTGAAAGTCTTTGTCAGGCCTGCTAAAAATTGCCCAAGATCACAGGCAGGAGGCTGACAACCTCATTTAAAAGGCATAAAATAAGGGAGATTGTACTCAGCTGACCTAATGCAGATACATACCCTGAGGTGGGATTGCTTATATACATCTTGTATAATATAGGCAAGGATTAACGAACTGCTACAAATTCACACAATTCTCCTTCATCCATCCAAAAGGCTTAGAACAGCAGACCTAGGAACTGGGCAGATCTCTAAGCTGCCCTAGCTGAGCTTAAATGCTTGCTTACTAGTGATGAACTGGTCTACTGCATGTCCCTTCAAGGAAGGAAGGCTTGCTAGCAGCTTCCCCAGTTTATGAACCTGTGGTAGTTGCAGATCATTGTGAGACCCAAGTGGAGTATCAAGTCTTCCATACCCAAAAAGGGTGTTGGCAAAGTGGGGCAAATTCAGTGGCTGTCACATCCCAAAAGGATTTTATGAAAAACAAGCCTATGACAAGACCTTGTAGGGAAATGCAGCAGGCAGGAATATGCACTCTCAGTCTCCGGGGTTGCCCTGGCATTGGGGTGCTTTTTGCTCCTCTGTGTAGGAACAGATGGGAAAAGCAGGGTATTATGGTGCCCCCTGAGAAGACCTACTGCTAGTTACCTGGTTAATGGGTTTGTTGACAAAAGCTCCCACCTTCCGAATAAAGATGGTCTCCAAAAGGTCATGTGGGGAGCCACACTTCCCTTCGCTGCTGTTTGATACTGTTTCTGTGTCCTCACTGGGGGAGGAAAATAGACTAATTAGTGACTCATAGCACAAACAATATAGACAAATCACATGCTTTACAAGACTCCTTCATTTTTCTGGGTTTACTCCTAGTATTGGAAGAAGGACAACAGAAAATCTCTGTCCTTGTACCACACCTTCCTCCTCAGTCATGAGCACAAAAGGGGAGTGGGACACTTGTGGAATCAGATTTTTGTTTAAAGCTGGACGAAAACTATTTAGTTGAATGAAAAGTTGCTGCCAACTGAAATAGGCTTTTCTTTTTGGAGATGGGTTTTTAACTTCAGAATGTGCACGTTCACAGCAATTCCTGTTCATCACTATTATTTTTTCAGTAATACAGTAGTCGCAGATCTGTCAGGAGGTGAGGGCAAGAACCAGAATTGTATCTGTCACTCGGGTTACAAAGGCAGCAGTCTAATACATCACAACAGCCACTGCCAGTATGATTAATTCACTGCATGGCTATTAGTTATTTCTATGACCTGTTTTTTTTTTTTTTTCTACCACAGGTATTCAGAACTTTAAAACAAAAAAAATAATTGAGTCTTCTGGCAAGAGGACTACTTAGATAGCATACCCAGGAAAGTGCTAGTGCAACTATGATTTTTGGTTTCCTCATAGCAAAATCTCTGCTTAAGATATTTGACTCAACTATGTGACCCCAAGAGAGACTTCACAGGAAATAAATATGGTGACCAAAAACAAAGAAGGATTTAATTAGTTGAGAGGGAGGTGATTTAGGACAGTTTGAAGTTGCATTGTTTCCTTTTAAGTAACTTTGTGCCTAAAGTTTCTTAATAAAATCGTGAACAGATTTGCAGTAACTACAACCTGTTTTGGTAACAATTCACATTAAGTCTCTGGAGAATTGAAGACTCACTTGTGAACTTGCTTCATCTTGTTGTTTTATAATCAAAAACAGTAGGGAGATTAAAAAAAGATAAAATTGATAATAAAGTTAAAGTTGACATAACAGAAGTTGCAAGGATGTTACAGTGACTAGCAGGTGTAAGTAGATGGGCGAGATCATTGTTTGGAGAAAGGCTGGAAAAAAAAGCCCCAATCAGAGAAAGCTGCTAGTTGTTTTTGAGGATGGAAAGACAGTAGTTATGCTACAAACAATAGATAAAAAGGGGAAAACAAAAAGTTTTATCTTAACAGGATTATAAATGGGCTAGCACAAGTGGTGGATCATCTAAAGCCAACCTACCTACTAGAAGGAGTAGCTGCTGAGTAGTGGACTCCATCCAGTGGGGTACATATCCTCTCTTGGTCAGCTTGAGTGCCATGTGCTGGCTGGCTAGGAATCGGGGGAACTCCCCCCTCTTTGCCTGGACCAATCAACTGAGACAGAGAGGAACGGTCAAGTTAGAGATCTCAAATTCAGGTCAACATCACAGTGCAATACAGAGCAGATTCTGTCATATCGGGACTAAGTAGTGGGGTTTTTGGCATATGGCCAGGCTCTAGCCCCCATGAGGCTGAGAGAGGCATCAAGTAGAAGGTGATCACCACAATACAAACTTTTTTATTCCTTTCCTACTCCAATCCTCTCCACTTCAGGCCTGTTCTACACTGCAGAGCTCTCTGGCTATAGGTCCTCTGCTTCAAGTGGGGGGGGGGGGGGGGGGGGGGGGGGGGAGGGGCGGGAAATCACATCCTCTTGCTATGACCTCATTGCTCTCTACAGCTTCCTGAGGAAGGGAAGCAGAGAGGGAGGTGCTGATCTCTTCTCCTGGTGTCCAGTGATGGGACATGTAGGAATGGTTCAAAGCTGTGCCACGGGAGGCTTAGAATGGACGTTAGGAAGCATTTCTTTACCGAGAGGGTGGTCAAACGCTGGAACAGGTTTCCTAGAGAGGTGTCAATGGCCCAAGCCTGTCAGTGTTTAAGAGGCATTTGGACCAATGCCCTTAACAACATGCTTTAACTTGGTCAGCCCTGAACTGGTCAGGCAGTTGGACTAGATGATCATTGTAGGCACCTTCCAACTGAAATACTCTATTCTATTCTACCATCACTGTGTCAGCAGAACTCTGGTGTAGCAGCAACATCACAGGCAGAAAAAGACTTCTGTCAACTTTGCTTATTTGTCTGATGAATGGATGCAAATATGCCAATATGGACTGTCAGTGTATCCTATATCTAGGCTACAATGCTGTGCTTGGACAGCTACAGGGGCAGCAGCTCTGTAAGACAGCCAAAGTTTGGAATCAGTAACATGCTGGTGCAACCAAACAGGTCTGCTGCCTGCTCTCTTGGTGTAGTTTTTCCACATGATCCCTACTGCAGTAGAGTCAGGGGTGCTGAGGAGCCAATTCCCAGCTCCCATGCAAATTGTGCTTTCTCTATATTTACCTCACATTCTTTTCATTCCTGACAGACAGGATACCAATGCATGCACTAGTTTCAAGGCCTCTCTCAGATGTACAAGTGACACAAATGGTTGCAATACCGGTTATGTTTGTTCTACCCTCTACAGGTACCTGGTGAGGGTGTGCAGCATTCAAGCCACCAGCAAAGAGTATGGGATACCCCATGTCAGCTGATCCAACTCCCAGGGCAGCAGGCTGATAGGAAAGACGAGAGCTGGAAAGCTAAGAAAGAAGAGAAAAAACAAGAAGGGCAAAGGGAGAGGAGAGAGGAAGGGGAAGGGGAATGCCCCACAGTCTGAATAATCATCAGTCACTGAAGAAGGAACAGGAAAAGTCAGAGGCACAGCACAGCATTTCAGGCTGGCAGAAGGATGACAGATTTTCATTGGAATCAATAATGAAGGTTATTACTCTAAAAAGTTCTTATTGCAGGGGACTAAGTCTGGGCCTTGACAAGAAAACAAGACTGGTTTTCTACGCACATAGGAGGAGGCTGTGCAAGGTATAACCGATATCCAGTCACAGGGAAGCTCTGCTCTACAGGCCTGTTTCGCATACTGGAAAAAGCATGAAGGTGATCGTCAACTTACTAAAGAGCTAATATTTAATATTTTTTCCCCAAAACAACTGCATTATCAACTGTTTGAACCCATTCCCATTGTACATTGAAAGAGCTGATCTTCAAGGCCTGATCAATAGCTTCAGCCAAAGAATACAGAGTCCCATAAATGTGCTAGGTAAAGAGAATTGGGAAGCTAACCCTTGTGAGATTGCTTTAGGAATGAAGTGCTGGAAGCAGTGAAACCCAGGAGAAGTTCCTTACACGCCCCAGGCAGAAATCTAGCTGGTCAGATTAAATAAAACTTTCCTGTTTTAGCTTGCTTGACCTCAAGAAGAACGCTTCTTTCAGAGCTCTGTGTGTGATACTCCAGCAGCGCCAACACTGACATCATTTACAGGGGTCTGAATGATGAACAGCACTTTTACTCACATGAGGCTAGTTAAGCTGTATGGAGCACTAATGACCCTGTAGGTTCTAGGGACACTGACTGTTACGAGAAAACTCTCAGCACTGTGCCTTACTACTTGTGCATTTCACTAACAATCCTTGCAACAGCTGTTGTTTATTTAGGGGTGCTTGTCCTGTCTTTGGGAGACCTTCATCTGCAAAGGCATTTAAGCAGCCAGTCTCAATAATGTGTCTGGCTCATTTTGGGTTCACCAGCCTTTCCCATGCACAACAAACATTCCACATTGTCAAATTTGTACTTTCCTGTCTTTGTTCTGTCATGCCAGAACTGTATCTGGCCATGTATAGCATATTCTATTGACAACTCACTTGATGTGAAAAGGCCAGTCCCATCACTGGGACCTTCAAGGTGTCCGTCACCACAGGAGGAGGGGTCTGAAAATGTGCCTTTGTGACAGTAAAAACACACTGTGCACAGACACAGACACACAGAGGAAACAAGGAAAAGAGAGAGAGAGAGAGAAGAGGGGGGGGGAGAGAGAGAAAAGGACTTCAGAGAAGAACTATAAAGAGTTGGATGAACTGAATGCTACTGAAGAGGTTTTGGCTGCAGCAGCCACACCTACACATAGAGCAGAAGTCTCAGTATTGCCAGAAGCACATTCATTTTGTAAAGAACTGTTTTCCAATCTCAGTGAACCACTCAACACAGGTAATGTTTTAGACTCCAGTGAACGCTGACAGAAAGTAACTGCCAGAGACTCTGTTCCACAGCTAATTAGAATTGGTACCAGCCAATTAGCAAGAAGAAGGCTGAGCGGATGCCAGAAAAAGCCAAGAGTAATTTTTTTTTTTTTTGAATGTACAAATTACATGTATTTCAATACTCTCCATCCATCCATACTCCTAATCTTCCAGCATTCTGAGGGATCATATCTTGGCAGGTCTGTGCTGCACCCTTAGAATAAAGGGAACCCAGACTAAGATGCAATTCAAACGCACTGATGTGAAGAGAGAACTCTGTCAACAGGAGTGATGCTCCAGAAGTAAACACTGCCTCACAGAGGGTACTAATGCAAAAAGGGCAATCCAAACCTGGTTCAGTCCCATACCTCCTCTCAGTCATTTTCCTACCAACAGTTTTCAGTTTTAGGAAAGCTTCATTCCTGGGTATTCCCCGTGGCCAGACCTCCTCCTGAATTTTGAGCTTATCCACAACACACACAGACATGCTATGCAAGCTCACAGGGAAAAGGTAACACCTATTCCCTTATATCATGTAGGTTAGGCCTCATTTCTACTGGGAAGGCAGGCAGAGATTTGGACAATTTGCCTAAACATCCACACAGTTACCAGTATTTTCCTACACATTAAGTTGTATATAGAAAGCTGGAGAAAGAAATTAACTTTTTTTTCCCCCCTTCTAATTTACCTTAGAGACCACTCTGCCAAGACAGCCTTACAATTCTAACTGTGGTAACAAAGACTGGCAGTTGCTTTATAAATAAGTGCACAGCATATGGCAACTATGGGCCACAGGAAAAGCAAGAATGTAGGCTCATACTTAATGTGAATCCTCAAGGTTCATCTGGTTTCATAAAGCTTTTCCCTTCAGTGACAGCAAAGCTTCATGTCCCCTGGGGAAATGTCAACTTCAATGTATTTACATACACTATTACTGTTAAGTAACACTGGCATGAGCAAGCCAGTGGAAATTTCCTTATGAAACCTTTTGCATTTAACCCATTTTGTGAAAAGGCAGGACACAACTCGGCCACTAACTCATCTCCTGAGTTGTGTATCGCAGAATAAGAAAAGCTTTATTCCATCAGACTTACCATGAGTGCTAGCTGATTAGTTCAACGTTGCCTGATGCCCTGTCACCCAAAATCCACTTGGCACAAAAATGCTTCCAAAGAAAAGCTCATTTCTAGCTCATTCATACAGTAGAATACATTCTGCTAAACCAGTCATACCAATTCCTCTGAAGCAGTAGAAAGACTCATAGCAAATTCTTTCCGTTTGGAACAGCATTCCAATTACACTTCATTCTATGTTTCACATCGACAGCAAAAGAGATTTGGAGTCTTCAGATTGTCTTTAAAGATCAGTAGAGCCATCTGCTTGGCTGGACAACAAGGCAGGACATTCCTGAATATTTAAAGCTATAGGACAACTGCAAATCTGGCCAAGTCTTCAAAATACAGAATTGTGGAGTCAGATATATAAGGACAGTAAAAGAAGGAGGAATTGGAGTTTCTGTTTTCTGATATTCAGAAGGAAACCATTATCTTTTTTTTTAAATTGAAACTTAAATGAAATTTGCATGGGTAGGTGGAAGTACAGAATATTAAGTCCCTAGTTCAATATTATGACCCAGTTTGTTTGCCGATACCTATTCCTGCTGCCCCAACTAGTTTTAGATGGTCCAACAAATACGGCTTTTGTCTTTTTCCTGCTTTTCCATTCTGCAATGCAGAAAACATCACTGTGCTATAAGCATTTTCCTGATACTTCAGGAAAATGTCAGTCTGTTACCTCTACTTACGCTGCCTGGCATCAATCTCTTGAATTCCTCTCCTTGCAGTATCGGTATGTGAATGTATAAATACACTGCTATCCTCTTCAAGCACATCTCAGCCCAGCTACAGGAGTAGGTTCTTTTAATCTTCAATGCAGAAAACATGACTGTGCTATAAGCATTTTCCTGATACTTCAGGAAAATGTCAGTCTGTTACCTCTACTTACGCTGCCTGGCATCAATCTCTTGAATTCCTCTCCTTGCAGTATCGGTATGTGAATGTATAAATACACTGCTATCCTCTTCAAGCACATCTCAGCCCAGCTACAGGAGTAGGTTCTTTTAATCTTTCTCAGTAATTCAGTCTTTCTAGTCCCCTAGCATTTTGTTGAAATTAGTATCTAACTAGGTTTTACTCAGAGTGTAACGATATAAATAACCCACACATTAAAATTTAATTAGCAGCAGGAAGCTGCCTGTTTGCACAGTAGTTGATGTAGGAGTACGCACACTACTCTAACAGTGATTGTTCTATCTAGGAGTAAAAAGAGCCCAGTTTCTCTTACCTGAGATGGAGGAGAGGTGGAAAAAGATGTGGTACACACTTCTTGGGAATCTTCTACTGAGGGGTATACTGCACCATTGTCCTCACCAGCTCTAAAGCAGCAAGAAAAGAAAAGCTTTCTAACTGGAAATACTCCTTAAAAAAACAAATAGTAAACCACACTGGGACAAACACTGCAGGGAGGTTGAGAGTATTTGGGTGGAGTTGAAAGAAGAATTATGAATGGCTTTCATCTACTTGGCAGAACTGAAGAAAACACAGTATGAAAACTTTAATTTTCCCCAGGCGCTCCTCTTCTAGCCCCTAACAGAAACACTTCCCTCTGCTTTTTGAACTAAAGGTTTTGTTATACCAGCTAATGCTACTGGCTTTGGTGCTTACAGAACCATTGTCAAACAATACCACTGGTCCCAATCTGAGTGCCCTCACATGCATTTTAGAGAAGACAAACCTCTCATCTACAAAGAGAAATTAAACTCGTCTCTTTCGCCAAAGGAAATATCTGGAGATGCATGCCTCTGGACACGTAGTTCTACAGCAGGATTAACTGTTACACTTTCAAATTCCCAACGGCAGCCAAGGTTAAACATCCTTTGTGTCCAAGTGCTTCTGTAAGGAATTTGGGAAAATACTGGGGCTTGCTGCACTCAGTCTTCTAGATGTGAGGAGAAAAATGTCACTCTTCCTCATATGCTTAACCGTGTCAATATGATTGACACTAATCCTCCAGTCTCCCTTCCCATGCAGTCAGCAAATAGTGGAAAAGGCTCTGTATTTGGGCATAATTGATGCCTTCACCATGGCCCATGACTTCAACTCAGTATTTCCTCACCTGTAATTGCAGGGATGCATGGGTGAAGAGCTGGGATAGGGACGGTCCACAAAGTGATCAATGATAATCCCCATGATAGGAGGGGTCCTCTCAAACTGCCTGCAAGGCAACAAGCAATGGTGTTATTGGCTTTTTCTCTCTACTCTCATCCCAATTCATGGCGCCCTCACAGAAAACCCTTGTGTCTGTTAATGGGACCAGAGCATCTTTACAGTTCAGCCCTGCAACTCCAAGCACGCATCAACAATTTGGAGCTCTAGAGTCTGGCTCAGGGCTACCCAAATACTCCCCTTGCTGCAAGACTTAAGCATGAGAGACAGTATTTTCCATGAAGGAGAATCTCAGCAGGAAAGGATAAGCAGAAGGGAAAGATTTAGGGGCTCATAATATGAGGGGTTTAATAGTTAGGTTTAATAGTACGTTACTGTAAAACAGTTTCTGGCATGATCACATTTTCTCACCTGGTTGACATGAAAGCGAGGTTGATTCTGTAGGCACAAGACAAAGTGATGGTTCCCACTGGGGTACCCACTGTTCCAACACGGACTGTCTGGAAACCTGTAAGGTTAAGGAACAATTATCAGTTTCACTGATTATTTATGTTCCATACTTTTCTATTCTGAGGTTACATTATCTTATTTCTATAGTGTTTCCATTATACCTTGCAATCTGAACTCCAAAGACACACATAGAACCCATAACAAAACAGCAACACTAGGTTGCCTTGCTTGTAGGTTTCATCTACAAGACTTCTGATGTTGCTCCCTATCTTGGTCTAAAATACTGCTCTGAAGTGCTTCTTGTTCCTGAGTACATCATGATCTCCTTTACCAGTCCTGCCCCTTATCAACACACTTCCATATTCTTATTTCAGTGCCGGATCACTAGAGTCAAAATGGCAATCACCCTAGATTTTGTCAAAGTACCACCATTATACCTGTCACCTTATGACACAATGGCAGATCCAGATAAAAAGTGTATGTAAACCTCAGACTTAACTTTCCTTATGGCACTTAGGAATAGTAATAAATGGCTAGCCAGTGTGGAAAACAGTTCTGCTCTAGTTTGTGTGTGTTGCCTAATCATACCTTCTCCCAAGCCACTCAGTTGCACTTCACCAAAATATATCCTGCAGGAAAAGGAAAAAGAAAAGGTTTAAAGTCCATTAGGGACATAATGCTATACATATCCTTATTGCTTATTTAATTTTATGAGTTGAAAGACTGGAACTACTTTTCCTCTTTAGAAAAAAAAAAACAAAAGAAGCGGCTAGAATGCCCATCTCAAAAAACCTTCCAGCTACTTCAGAGGAAGACATGTCACATAAAAAGGAAGAGAAAACGATAGTCTAATCAGAAATTTCTCTTTAAGTTTTTTAAGCCTCTGTGACAAATCTACAGTTCAGAGCAAAAATATGAAGCGATGTAAACTTCACGGACAGGTCTGAGTCTAAAAGCTGATACTCATCACACAACATAAAGATTAACTGTGCTGTAAAGAGACCTGCTCTTAAGTATATGCCAAACCAGCAATGGAGGCAAAAATGAAGAAATGGCTGCGATTTCTTTTTAAGTTCTCAGCTGTGCAAATGATAACAAACGTGAGATTTAGAATAATCTAAATTAGCTGTGCAAACATGTCAAAGACTTTTCTCAAAGCCAAAAACAAAGACTGGAAGGTGATAACCATGAACCACAAGCCAGTCAGATCTCACAGGCTAAACAGAGTTGAACTCAGTATTGGGATGAGTAAACTGCAAGAGCTACAGGAAGTGGAGCTGAGGTTGCATCTTTAAAATGGAATAGCAGGAGAGAGTCTGAATCTATACTGCAAAAGCATGCATTGCAGTTATGTGCAACGTAGACAGGCATTTATCAAATACAGGCCAGACACTGAACAACTGGAAGCTAATAAGCAATTTAACCAGTGCTTGCATGTAGAATTTTTGTACTCTTCTCAACATGGTAGGCAAACAACAATACTTCACAGCCTGTGCTTAGTTTTTCTTTCAATGGCTCAGATGGAGGTTATATGGTAATATATAGCCCAAAGTTCTCTTCTGTCACTGATCGGTAGTAGTTAAAATCCAAATAACTTGAATTTATTATCACTCATCCCTTTTTACCACATTTGCAGCTGCACTGTGCAAGTCTAGAGTATCTGCTGTTTGCACTTCAAATGGGGAATTTCATATTCTGCTTTACCTGTACAGTATTACATATTCATGGCCTTGTTTCCTTGACTGTCTGTAGGCTGGAGTTACCCTGGTTATAGCAAGCAAAGACTTCAGCAGTAGAGACAGCCTGTTGTATACAGTGTATGAAACTTTGATTTCTTTGTCACACCTACAGAACTCAAAGGAAAAAATTAGTCCTTTGTTCCCAACTAAGTTGTTTGTTTTTTTTTTTTATTTTTACTTTTTAAAATCAAAATGAGTCTGGGCCAATTGTTTAATGTCAGTTTTATTGCCAAAATGATAAAATAAAGCCTCAGTGTGGGTACCTGTTATTGACCAACCAGCTAAGAGTCCTACTTCAATCTAGTCACCTGTTGTAGAATTAATTGCTGAAAAATGCCATGCAGCCTTCTACTAGACAGAAACATCTTTTCAGTATTAAAAACATTTGTCGTTACTGAGTATATGAATTCTTGTATCTGAGGAAGCATAGTATTGTAATGGAAGAATGAAAAAGGAATAAAATCACTAGTTTATTTTCTTGACATCAATATTAAACAGTTTGACTGCTGCACTAGACAAAGAGGGGACTTCCCTCTGAAGTGTCCCAGGCCACACAGCCAATATGTGCTCATTCATCACCATGGATTGTGCTGCTTCCCCATTTCATCAGCTAAAGCAAACAAACACACACACACACAAAGAAAGTGTGAAGAATGCACTTACTTTTCATTCATTTCTAGACACCAAATTTCCAGCTCCATGGAGTCCCCCTGGATCAGAGAAAGGATGGCAAACAAAGGCTCATTTCAGAACACAAACCTTTTCACATCTCATTAATGATCAGCAACTGCCACACCTCTCAATGAAGATGTTTCTCCTGGCTCCCACTTTCTTGTAATGCAATAATAGAAAAAGGTGCACTAGAAGTCTCACTGCACAATTAGATCACTTGAGGGAATACCTTCCTCAGAATGGCTAAGCTCTTCATTATCTAAGAAACTAAATTTTGCTGCTCTATCATTTGTGTTTGGCCTCAGATATTTGCAGTGAATTGCTTCTGTTAAACAATACATTTCTTTTCATTGGCATACTACCTAACTTCATAAACAAAGATATTTTCACATTGTCTTGGACTAAAGGGCAGGAGCTCTGGTAGGTGACTTAAGATTCAAGTAAAAAAATGGCATCTATTTCGACTCAATTCTCACCTCTGAGGTTTTGAGAGAAATCTCCACGCACATAGACCGTCCAACAGCAGGTAGTTGTCCTGCCAGGGCTTTCTTTGCTTCATGAGTAACCTCTGGTATATCTTTGATTGCCAAGTTGAACTGCAGAATGAAAGAGATGATTTAATTTTTTTATTTCTTTGAAAAACTGCCTAGTGGTACACTGCAGACAGACTCACAGACCCATATAGAATCACAGAATCATTTAGGTTAGAAGAGACCTTTAAGATCATCAAATCCAACCATTAACCTAGCCCTGCCAAGTCCACCACTAAACCATGTCCCTAAGCGCCACATCTACACGTCTTTTAAATCCCTCCAGGGATGGTGACTCAACCACTTCCCGGGGCAGCCTGTTCCGATGCTTGACAACCCTTTCGGTGAAGAAATTTTCCCTAATATCCAATCTAAACCTCCCCTGGCACAACTTGAGGTCATTTCCTCTTCTCCTATCACTAGGTCAGTGTCCACTGAAGTATTTATGAAACAAAAAATTCCCAGATGGACTCAGGCTTTCCATATTTGCAAACATTTCCTTGGCTGCTAATTCAAATGTTTTTCTTGATCTTGCCACAAAAATCACGTTTCTTTTCCCTCACTTGAGTTCTATCTTCACCCACAGAGTATCTTGAGTCTCTTCAATTTTAATAAAGCCCACTACAAAGTCCTGAATTGCAGAGTTGCAAATTTCTGACAGAAAAGAACTCATCACCCCACCCCAGCAGATCTTGGAAATGTGCCTTAGCTGGCAGGAGTTGCTGAGAGGTATCATTTATCTCTCCTCTAATCAGCCTTTAAGAGCCCAGAGGAACATGTTGTATGTGAACAATAACAACAACAAAAAAAACCCCACCACACACCATCAATGAACATAATTGAATATAGTAGTTATTTTATGAATAGTTATTATAGTCTGCACAAGACTGTAACAATGACGTGTTCTCAACACAGGCGCGCGTGCACACACACACACACACAAAATCTCCAACAGTTATGGAGTTGCTTTAAAAAACATGACTTCACCCAGTCAGAGCCTGTTGGGGAGGATGATGATCGGGTACAGATTTTCTCTCCAAGTCGGGCCTGGACAATTACTTGTACCGTCTGGAACAGAAAGGAAAAGATACACACTCATGTTCTGAGCTCAGCAGAACCCTCAGTTCAGAACCTGAGCTAGACAAATTCCAAGTAAAAAAAAAAAAAAAAGAGCTGACCAGGATGTAAAGAAGTAGAGTTTGCTATGCTAATCTTCAGGTCTAATCAATTTAAGTTATTACATGTAACAGGTAAATGTATTTCAGAGAGAAAATCGTTTTAAGCTGACCTTTCTCTGTAATAACATGAAGTGACTAAGTCAATTTTGTGATCAGGAGTTGCACAGTTTTCGGTAATACTGAAATGAAATTTACAACTATATCCTGAACCTTGGACACAAACGGAAGTCAATTCAATCTGTACATTTATAACATAGCCATTGTCAGAGTATCTACTTGCATCTATGTACCAAGTGAGGCCAAATTTTACAAATATGTATCAACATAACTCAAAAGAACATTCTGGTATTATTGCTTTTGGATGCAATATAAAAATTTAGATAGGCTGAAATGAAAGAGTGGAATCCAACAGAAGATACTACCTAACAGCTGGATGGTTACATGTGTTGATAGGAGCCCGAAGCTGACAGAGGTATGAAGCACCTGTAACTGATTCTACAGCAGGACACTTCTCGGGGAAGGAAGAGAATTTGAAGGTAGAAAAAGGGGAAAAGATGTTTTTCTAGTTCTTCTCAGGAATCTCCTAAATTTAACATCAGCTTTTCTTGCTTTGGTCTTTAGCAAAAACAAAAAAAACCCCAAACCCCAACCTTGTTACTCTAGCCACAGCAAGTATGGCTTTTCTTAAACAAGAAAGAAGAGGCATTTGCCCACAAGAGAAAAAGTTACCTTTAAAGCAAAAAATTTGATGAACTTGTCCAGGTCCTTCCTGTCCTGGGAACTGAGATCAGTGTCCATTGCATATGGCAATCTGAAATATAGCACAGGCATGGGAATGAAGTCTTCCTTCAGCTTTCTGTTTGGATTTCAAGATTTCAAAATATTTTGCCATTAGAGGCTAACTCAAAAGAAATGATAAGCACCAAAGGCCTTCTGCCGGTCAAAATCCTAACACGCTAAGAACTTTGGGGGGTAGGTGTGAGGTATAAATGCGCATGAATAGTTTATCTGGTCAGTGCAAAAGATACTAGAAAAGAAACAACAAGGGGGGCTCACAATTAAAACTGGGTACAAGTTCTCCAATCTTGCTAGCTTAATTAAAAAAAAACAAAACAAAAAAACCCCCAAAACACCCCAACACCACACTGGATTCTATACCAAGCTATCCATCAGACATGGCAGTCTCTACTTCAGAAATAATATATCTTCAGTTATCAGCACTGGTCAAAACCAAGCCAAATCGTTTTCTTGAGTCTGAAATTCTAAAAACAGTATTCCAGTGGTATTTCAGCAGATATTGAAGTCTATATAATAAACTACTGCTGGAACGGGCTACACTGCTTCTTTACTTCCAACAGATAGTACTTGCAGTAGAGCTGTACAGCTACAGATTTACCTACAACCAACTGAAAAGTACATTTTTGCCAAGGGATAGACCAAAATTCTCTGTTCACTTCTCTTGAAAGCTCTGACAACAAATATTTAGCTCCCACATTCACACTGCCTTGTTTTTCAAAATACGATTGTTTCTAGCAATACCATGAACTTGCACAGTGCCTGAAGCGAGGCAGGCCAAGGCACTAGTCAGATTTCTGCCACCATCGTGTCACATGGTCTGGGATAAATCATGATTTTTCTGTCTCTCAGTTTCTTCATGTGTAAGTTAATAATCATATAGAGACCATGGGGAGGAATGCCTTAATTAGCAGCATTAACTGTACTTTTGCTCATAAGCCTTCAAAGTATTAATTCACTCTTAATTCCTGTTGTTGTTTTTGTTTTGAGACAGCTAATCAGCCTGAAGCAGCTTGTCAAACATCACGTATTTATGGAACGTGCTGCTCATCACAGAAACGTTGGCGGTCTAAGGTCAGTGAGCACTAGCAGCTGCCGTGCACAAGGTTACTCTACTCAGGGTTCAATCTTTAAGCAAAGACTGAACTTGCAGCAAGGTATGCTGTTTATACAAATTAAAGCTTAGCAGGACGAAGTGGCTAATAGTCCTGTTCACACAGAAAATATCGTATACTCTTTAATGACTACGCACATGCAGAACTTCTATTTAAAATATCTCACTTAATAGCAGTAAATGCCTATTTTAAGTAATGCTTTAGGAGCATCATCCAAGAAGGTCTGCTAGATAAGAGTACTGCAATTTACAGAGCATTTTATAGAGAAGAGTCCTGCTTTCTGAATGACTCGATAAAAAGAAAGCTGGACATCTAATATGGTTGAAAGTTCCTAGGCTACATTCATACTGCATCTCCTAGCGCGGTACGGTTCTCATTACAAATCATAATTTAATATGAGAACTAACAATACAAATGATTCAACATTAGATGCATTATCAAATTATCCTT
>NW_008795128.1:4212784-4216672 GCF_000699145.1 Aptenodytes forsteri
GGGGGGATGCAAAAGGAAGTCAAAACTTAAAGCGCTAGACTCTAACTTAAAAAAAAATAAGCTTTTAGTATAGACACTTCCCACTACAAAAAAATAGGTGACAATGACCTGTTATTATTCTTTTGACTTAACTAAGTAAAGCACTGTAAGGGTTGAGGGAACCCGAGATCTACAACAAAACCTGGCTGATATGGGCAATAAAATACTGCATTAAAAAAAATACATCTTTTTCTCAGTGAAGAAAATGCTGACATTTAAATACCAAGAGAAATCAAATCATCTTTTAATGTGAAAAGAAGTTTTTTTCTATGCGACCCCTGGAGAAAGGTGCAAGGAAATATATATCCTGATGTTGTAGGAGAGCTGTCAAATAAGGCACCTACATTTGCCTTATGGGACTGGAAAAGAATTCTGGTATCGACTATTGCAAGACATTCGGGAACTAATGGGAGGCGTTAGGCTCACTGGCCTGTTAGGAAAGGAAACAAAGCAGATCATCAGCATGGTTCTCTGTGCAGTATAGGAATTAGTTCTAATGACTATATACCTAAATATCTCTAGAGAGGAGAGGAACAGCCACCAGAGCCACGTCTTAGATTCAGGGTTCAAACAGTAAGAGCTTCACAGTTCTGCCCTGCTGCAGCAGAATTGGGATTCTTCCTGCAAGATCTCAAACTATCTGTAACATTCATGAAACATTTGGAGATTCATACCCTTACCTCTCAAGCTCCAAATGCCAGCAACAGTTGACTCACCAGAGCCTAAAGTAGAGCAGAAATTATGAGGCAAGGTTTCCTGTCAGGAATCTGTAATTTCAGGGGGAAACCGGGACCTTGGAACTCAGCTCCTGACATGTCTAAGGGCTGTCATCTGATGACCACCATCTCCTCATTTTTGCAGGAGGGCCTCTGGTGATTACCTGAGATCTGCTAAGGCTTAGGACAGTGTTCACCTTTAGAATCATTCTTGATAAAGAGTCAAGATGGGCCTAGAATTACAGCAAACATTTTATTTACAAAAATGCCTCAGTACCCTTGGGTTAGCTGCCACCAGCTGACCTGAACAGGAAGGAAATTCTTTAAACTTAGTTCCACCAAGCTTATTCAACTTCTCAGGTTCTGTGGGTTGCAACGCCAGCAGGGCTCCTTGTTAAGTGCCAGCATCCGGGCATACGCTTAGCTCAAGGAAGACGCTGTCTAATTTTACAATGAGTAACAACTAGAAGGAAATAACCTTTGGTCTAGGTTAGAAACCCACAGATGACTGATTCCCCCTCAACCAAGTAATCCCTTAAGTAAACTGATACCTCTCTGCTTTAGCCTTACACATAGGTTGTTCACAGGTAAAAACAAGCATCTTGGCCACACGGCTTTTTGCTTTGTCTCCCTCTTCCGGCAACATCCATTTTCATACTATTGCCTTTATTTATACGCCTTTGTCTCCACTTTCCTCTAAACAGAAACGTCAGAGACAGATGTTCAAAGGAGAACTGCCACATGTGGCTCTTTTGACTAAAGCCTTATTCTTTCTCACAAGGTTATGAGGCAGAGAATACTAGGCTTATCCAACAGTTTAGCATCTAAGCATTGTGCCTTGTACACTCTACTGGTATTTATACTCTCCTTCTCCAAGGAGAAGGACACATCAGCGTAAGCTGATGGCACCCTATTTGCATGATGCAACAAACTGCAAAAGCCCTCCCCTTCATGCCTTCGTACAGCCCAGAGAAACTACAGCTACCAGCATGCCATGCTCCAGTCCAACAGCAGCAGCCCCGCTGCCTGCAAATACCTGTAACCCTGGCACACAACAGGTGCCCAGTAACACCTGTGAATACTTGCATTGCAGTACGTGTTTCATACGTGGGAATTTAGCGTGTATGTCTGTTTGACACTCACGTACATAAATGGGAAAGGAGCAGGCATTATTATTGCTGCTGGGGAAAGTATATACAGGCTGCTTCCATCACCTCCCTCCTCTGAGATTTCACTCTGAGCCAAGGCTGCTACAACTTAAAGTCATCACGCTTTCCTTTCGAACAGATATTTACCAATGCAAAGTAATTACTCATGGTTCCTATCCCAGAGTGAAATTAAAAAGACCAGAGGGAAGAAACAAGAAGGGCTGTCGCTGTAAGGACAGGGCTGTGCCCCCCAGACTGGGCTCCTTGTCCCTACCACTCTTTCAGAACTTCTTTGTTAATACAGGAGCCAAATCCCATCTCTGAGGATGTCCTATGTGAAGCTCCAGAAAAGCTTTGTTGAATCATGCAGGTAAACAAGAAGCACATAGAAGTTTTTGAAGCTTTTAATAGAATGCCTTTGATAAATAGGCTTGACTGCCAAGAAAGCTTTCCTAGAACATCACCTTCAATGACCAAGAAACTTCACTGCAAGCAGGTATTTTGAGCACATTAATAAGCAACTATAAAAAGATCTCCATAAAGACAGCGCTCTGTTTCAAGGCTGGGCTTAAAAGTCAAACTCCAGTATCCTACAATTACTTAAAATTAATCTCCATTCCGCCTTCTTAGTAGGTTAGTCAGAAACCTGGGGAGAGGGAGGGAACAGTTCTAAATTTTAAGGAGTGCCACTCCCATTCTTTAAAGTTTATGGATTTTTTTAAGAGAAGACTAGAGTAGATTCTAGCAGAAAAACTGTTTCACATAATATAAATGTTCTGATGAAATCAAAGGCTCTGTAGTTCACTATATGGTTGTTTTGACTGATAAAGAGGCAATTTTTCCTGCTGATCAGGAAATAGATTTACTTCATAACTGATAAATGAATTCCCAGCTTAGGAAATATCTTACTAAAGCCAGCACTGCCAGCTCCATGGGCTTAAAACCAAAATTAAGTAATTCCTGTTGACCAGCAGTTACATTCTGTACTTCTCTAAAGTCTAAAAATGGTGTCAGTTCAAAGGTCCATCCTCTCATTTTGTTTGCCAGGCCAAAGTATACAGACTAAACCAGAATCTGCTTCTACGTACCCTGTACTACAGCCACCAGTATAATCACCAGGTCTCAACTTTTGTGTGAATACATGTTCAGAAAAGTTGAGATTATACAATACCATTTAAGCAAAATAAGGTGATCCTGTATGATCCTTCCGGACATCTAAATACAGCCTGGCTCATCTGAATGACTTATTTCTTGCCACAAGAAGGAGGGTTCCACCAGGTCAGGCCACTCCTGCAATAATTTGGAGATGCTCTAAACTTCATTTGCATAGCCAACTAATTTTCAGCTAAGGCAGTAATTTACCATGTTTTTTCCCCCTTACAACGTGCCTAGTCACACCACTTTTGAGATTTGTAAGTAGGCAGTTTGTAGGCTTAGTCCAAATGTCCCTTTTCTACCTGTTCACTGACATGGAAGGTGTCTCTGCTCCCACCGAATCGATGGGAATGACTCTGGAGGTGCCGTAAGAGCCACAGCTCTAACAGGAAAGAAAGATGCAATGATTTGTAAACTCCTGATCTTTCCTAGCAGACAGCAAACTCACGTTACAGGAAAACTATACAATGAACTGCAGGGTCTGAAGTTCCACTATTTCTGACAAGCTCTGAAGCATTTTGATTTTAAAAGACACCACTTGGAGAGATTTCAGCGGGCCACATCCTTCCCAGCCTCCGCTGACGGTCACCAGCCGTTAGGAAAACAAAGCCCCGCCGCCCCGCTGACGCGCGGCTGTGGGGCCCCAGCAGGGCTGCAGCAAACCCCGACTTCAGCCAACAGCGAAGCGAAACTAAAACGGAGACACGAAGCCGCAGCCAAAGGCTTAAGACCCACGTCCCGATCCCCTCCCCTCGAAGGGCCGCCCGCAGGCTCCCGAAGCTCCCACCCCCTGCGCGGCCCTCCCCGGCCCCGGGACCCCCCGGCTCGGC
>NW_008795128.1:4217611-4222524 GCF_000699145.1 Aptenodytes forsteri
ACGGCTGCCGGCGGTTCGTGTCTCTGCCATTCCGGGTGTGAACGTGGCCGGGTCGGCGGTGACTGGGGATGGCTCCCAAGCCCGGGAAGCGGGCTGCTGCGGTTCACCAGCCCCCTCCCCGTCACGGGAAGTAAATTCCTGTCAGCGCCAGGCCCCCTCCCGCCAGGCAGGGCTGGAGAGTTGTCAGCCCCGCATTGAGCCGCCCTGCTTTGGCCCCCGTGCTTCTAAAAGCAGATACAAAGAAGTAAAAGGGTTTGTTGCATAACCGGAACGGTAACGGAGTCTGAAAGGCTGACCGGCAAAAACCATCCTGAGTCTCCTCCCCGTTTGGTTTATGCAGGTGAAGGCTCTGGGGAAAGCTCTGTAACAGAGGAGCCCCAGAGGACTCCCCTGGCCGTCAGCCATGGCTGTACCTATTGCAGTTCTTGACTGCGACCTCTTGCTGTATGGCCGCGGACACAGGACTTTGGATCGCTTCAAGCTGGAGGATGTCACGGATGAGTATTTAGTATCCACGTACGGCTTTCCCCGACAGTTCATTTACTACCTGGTGGATCTCCTGGGAGATAGTCTCTCTCGCCCTACGCAGCGGTCCAGGGCCATCAGTCCGGAGACGCAGATACTTGCTGCACTGGGTTTCTATACCTCTGGCTCCTTCCAGACTCGCATGGGGGATGCTATTGGCATTAGTCAAGCCTCTATGAGCCGCTGCGTTGCCAATGTAACTGAGGCATTGGTGGAAAGAGCCTCACAGTTCATTCACTTTCCTGAGGATGAAGCTACCGTTCAGAGCCTGAAGGATGACTTTTACGGGCTGGCAGGCATGCCGGGAGTGCTGGGGGTGGTTGACTGCACCCACGTGGCAATCAAAGCACCAAATGCTGAGGACCTGTCCTATGTGAACCGAAAGGGTCTCCATTCTCTGAACTGCTTGATGGTGTGTGATGCCAGAGGAGTCCTCCTGAGTGCAGAAACACACTGGCCAGGCAGCCTGCCCGACTGCACAGTGTTACAACAGGCAGCCCTTACAAGCCAATTTGAAACTGAGCTACATAAAGATGGCTGGCTACTTGGTAAGTCAAATTTTCATCGTTATTTTCTGTGGAAAGTCTGTTATATATCGGCTCCTTATTGAGTCTAGAGCCTCTGGGAACAAGTCATATGTTTACTTTTGATTGCTTTCCTGCAAATTCCTTGAGATCTGCGATGCAGTTTGGACGATCCTTCTCTTAGAAGTCTAGAACAGTAACTTCCAATCTGTGTTTTATACGGTCTGATTGTTGTATGTATGAGTTTACATTCATTCTGTTAAGACCTTGTTTTCAGTATCCTACACCTTTCTAAGCTGAATTATGCAATTTAAAATTCTGTGTAGGATCCTAGTCCAGCTGTCTTTCACTGTATTATGTAGTGAATGAATTCTCTTAAAACTCTTCTGTGTTCTTCCAGGATTTCCCTGTGTAAAACAGAATGTCTTTATCTTGTTGTTTGTCACATTTGTAAACCTGAGTTACATGTTTTCTCATGCCTTCTGTTTTAGCCACAGGAATAAGTTATTCTGTATCCGCAGTACCAGAAAACCGAGGGTGAAGAGCTGCAATCTGTGATTAACTGTAGATATATAACCTGTCCTCCTCTTTTTCACTGCTAACAGGTGACAGCTCCTTCTTTCTCCGAACGTGGTTGATGACCCCTCTGCATATCCCTGAGACACCTGCAGAATATCGTTACAACATGGCGCATTCTGCCACTCACAATGTCATTGAGCGGACGTTCAGAACCATTCGGTCACGTTTCCGCTGCCTGGATGGGTCCAAAGGCACCCTGCAGTATTCTCCAGAGAAATCCAGCCACATCATTCTGGCCTGCTGTGTGCTCCATAACATCTCCCTGGAACACGGGCTGGACGTGTGGTCTTCCCCGGCCACAGGACACATGGAGCAACCGGAAGAAGAGTATGAGCAAATGGAATCAATGGACTCGGAAGCCTGTCGTATTCGTCAGGAGCTTTTACTTACTCATTTTAGCTAATATTGTGACAGAGGGAAGGCTTCTAATGGTTCATCTGGGAAGATATACAGAGGAAATATGACCCTTCCTCCTCTTTAAGTCTGTAAGGACTAAGCAGACGTGAGACGAGGAGAAATTTTACTCTCTTCATTTCAGGCAGTATTCTGAATTTCTCTCGATCTTTCCAGAGATGCAATTTAACCGCTAAATTTTTACTGTTGTGATGCTTATAGACTCCCCTTTCATCTGATTTAGAGAACAATGACTAATGTGAGATCAGTGGAGAGACTTGGGAAATTGTCTTTGATAATTATGAAAAATCTGTAAGCCTCGCACCGTTTTACAAAGCAACAACAATTCTATGCTGCTTTGTAACCCAGAACGTTCATGACTGAATTTTAAACAGTATTTCACACGAAATAAACTTCCATGTGGACTCATGTCTACCCTGAATTCATGAGCAGCAAAGCAAACATTTATCTTTTCGTTTGCAGATACAAATTCTTGCTAAATACCATTTTGCAGTTTTGCACATCATGCAAAACCCAGCGATTCCTCTGGAAGCTGACAGCTGTGTTCTGGGAGGAGTCTGGCTTTTTGCTGGGTACACACTAGTGCTTGCACGTACCTAGAAGGTCAAGAAGGGTTGAACGTTTCTTCTTTCCCAAACAGACTGGGGAAGATGTTGAGCTGTGGTTGGCTCTGTCAGTTACTTAACAGATATTAGGAAATGGGCTAGTGAATGTAAGTCTAGTTCTCGCTAGGTATGTCTGCCACAACAGAAATTGTCAGTAACTACTCATCTTGTTGGCTGCTGTAAAAGAAATGCCAAGGACTGGCTGGTCACAAAAATTGAACTGGTTGCAAAAGTTCTCCGTTTAGATCAGAGCTGAGGTACAGAAAGGCTGCTGTACCACTGCTGGCAATCTACCTATTCAGTGGAAAAAAGATGACTAATGCACGCAGTTGTTGCTGGCACAGGACTGGAAAGTTTCCTGGCAATGTTCTCGTTCTAAAAGGTGCAGGTGTTTCCAAGGATCTCTTAACAGCAGTCTGAGAAAATTTTTGTTTCTTAGATTTTATTGTTTACTGGGCAGTAAGTGAAACACAACTGGTAGGGAATGCAGAACGCTGAAAAAATGTAGCTACTTAAAGTAGCAGTGCAACCATCTGGCACAGCAGGTCTCTCTGTTCTCTTAGAGGAAATGAGCCTGGATCGTGCCCCACGTTTGAAGAATAAGAAAGTATGGGACACGTTCCTAAGTGTAGGATGGAGATGCTGGATTAGGTATAGTTCTGTCAGGTTAGCAATGGCAGCAAGCATTTACTATCTTATAGAAAACCAAGCATGCTTTATGATGTATAAGCAGCATGTTTTCATAAGCCTTGATGAGAACTGTTACATAATATGTACAACAGTCTGAGATGTAATTATATTTTCTTTACACATCTTCCCATGAAGTAAGAACTACTATTGCTCACTGTGGCAAAAACCCTGCTCCTTTTACCTAGGAAGAAGCAGACAAGCATCGTTTTCTAAAAAAAAAAAAGATTTTTAAGGTAAGAATTGCTGCTGTGTATGGTGCCTGATGGCTCAAAATCATATCTGATGGACTATGCTAAAAATACTGATCTTTAGACCTAAACACCAGCAGAGCTGCGTGGGTGACGCTAAGGTCGAAGAAGCAGCAAGCATCGTTTTCTAAAAAAAAAAAAGCATTTTTAAGGTAAGAATTGCTGCTGTGTATGGTGCCTGATGGCTCAAAATCATATCTGATGGACTATGCTAAAAATACTGATCTTTAGACCTAAACACCAGCAGAGCTGCGTGGGTGACGCTAAGGTCAAGTGAGACTTGGACATGTGTAGGTACAAACCCTGTCACGTAATAACGAGCTGGAGTTTCTCAATTTATGCTATGAATAGCTCTTCCCTTGCTGCTGTGTATGGTGCCTGATGGCTCAAAATCATATCTGATGGACTATGCTAAAAATACTGATCTTTAGACCTAAACACCAGCAGAGCTGCGTGGGTGACGCTAAGGTCAAGTGAGACTTGGACATGTGTAGGTACAAACCCTGTCACGTAATAACGAGCTGGAGTTTCTCAATTTATGCTATGAATAGCTCTTCCCAGCGCGTGCTGAGACCAGAGTGAACTCAAAGTGGAGGCTTTTCCCGGAACACATTTGCTGCTGGGTTTTGTCTTCCTTCAGCCACTGTCACCTTTGGTAGAGTTTAATTTCAAAACTGATCTCGCTGCTTATCAGTTTGGGCAAAACCTGCATCAGGCCGCACCAGACAAGACCAATCCACTCAGCAAAACTACTGTTCTTCCTTGAGTCAGGTGTCAGTACCTCTCAGTTCACTTGGGAAATGGAACTTCCTCATCTAGAGGAGAGTTTGCCCCATGTACTCCTAAGCAACTTCTTTCAAAAAGATTCATCTAGACTTTTCTCTTTTCCCTCGGGTTTAGACAATATTTAAATTTGGCAGCCTGAGATTCATGTTTCTTTTTTGCTTTCCTGCTCCTCTGTGCTTTCACCTCATCTTGCCAGCTGCATTCTGGAGTACTTACAAATTTGTGCGTTGTCAGAGCTTTGAAAAGTCAAGTCTACCCTGGCCGTATAATGTCTGATAAACCTCAGTCACGTGTTGGAGGATGGCAGT
The DNA here is from genome assembly GCF_000699145.1 of Aptenodytes forsteri. Taxonomy (NCBI): domain Eukaryota; kingdom Metazoa; phylum Chordata; class Aves; order Sphenisciformes; family Spheniscidae; genus Aptenodytes; species Aptenodytes forsteri. Next base: position 4,222,291 of record NW_008795128.1, read on the forward strand.
GAATGACTGTCCAAGGTATTGCAGTTTTCACTACTTGACTAAATTCCTTGTAAAATCCCATCACAAGCCATTTTCAGTTTTCCTTTAAAATACCTCCTCGAAGACCGTCTAGCTGTGCTGCAGGCTGCCTTTGCTCCCTCCGACCTGCGTATTACAGCAAACCTCAAGTCCTGAGCTTCACCTCTCCGGCCTTTTGACTCTTTTTTTTTTTTCCCCCCCTTGCTGACTTGATGG
>NW_008795128.1:4222573-4223359 GCF_000699145.1 Aptenodytes forsteri
ACGCTCCCGCTTCTCCAGTACACAGATGAGGCGAGGATGCAGCAGCTCGTCCTATTGCCTCCCTAGGGCTTCTCGTTGCAGGGGGCCCCTCTTCCCAAGGGGCTGCGTACACGTTCTGCGTCTCCACCACCCGTGATGCTGGAGATCAATATGTAACAATAAATAGTAACACTCTGCTATTTCAGGAAAAGAAGCTTTTCAGTGCCCTGGCTTGCTTAGATTTTCCTTCCCGCAACCAAGTCCCTCCCGAGGCTCCCGCTTCTCCAGTACAGATGAGGCAGGAGGATGCAGCAGCTCGTCCTATTGCCTCCCTAGGGCTTCTCGTTGCAGGGTGCCCCTCTTCCCAAGGGGCTGCGTACACGTTCTGCGTCTCCACCACCCGTGATGCTGGAGATCAATATGTAACAATAAATAGTAACACTCTGCTATTTCAGGAAAAGAAGCTTTTCAGTTACATCTCATCTGATGCCCTTATCTTTTTCTCTCTAAATGTGTTTCACTCTGATACCATCTATCTTCTCTTGCCTGTTTTTAATTACATTTTTTCCACTATCAGTCTTTGAGGGGAAAAAAAAAGATAGACGAGACGTGGAGAACGTCCTGTAGGGTGGGATTTAAGAACAGTAGCCTACACGAAAGAGCGAGCAGGGCGCTGCCTGCCCGAGAGGCCTCCCCATCTCGGGGTAACGGGCGGACACCCGCGGTGCGGGGCCCGGCACAGCCCCGAAGGGCTTCGCGGGGCAGGCCGGGGCCCGCCCGGCACACCGTAATTTTTCCCTTGACCGG
>NW_008795128.1:4224148-4228201 GCF_000699145.1 Aptenodytes forsteri
GGGAGGGGAGGCCTCCGAGCAAAGCGGCTCCCGAGTCCCGGGGAGCTGCCCCTGCCCTGCGGCCGCCCGCCTGAGCGCTCCTAAAAAGCGGATTTTTAAACCCGAGCTTGGGTGCCTTGAGCTTCCCTCTCCATCGGCCCCTTCCCGCCTGCTGCTCCCGCAGAACAGGCCGGGGCTTCCACGCACCCGCGGTCTGGGTAAGGTCAGGCTGCGTTTTGGGGCTGCTGTTTTGAAATAATAAGTATTTTTGTTGTTGTTTTCCGGCCTTAGCCAAATAAAATGTGAAGTAAGTGTTGCCTTCTCTATCTCTCCTTCTGTTTTTCATCGTGTGTTGCAGAACACTTGCTTGTGTAAGTAGTATTTTGCATAAAATGCATTCATGTGTGCCTCTAGTATGATGATACTTGATTACCTCTTTTCTTGTGAGGGAGCATACCCAGTTAATTCACTAGCTATAGAAACGGTTTTGTTTTCACTTACAATAATGCTCCAGACAACACGTAAATTTCTGTAGTGTTCGTTGAGTTTTCTGAGATTATTTCTGATCGTGTCAGTACCATACCTGTCTGTGGAAAGCAATTTTTGCAACACGGTTCCTGCACTAAAACAGCATTTCATCTTCCAGAGATGTTTTAGATGGTTGCGCATAATTTTTCCCAGTACACACTTTTACAGTATCGCTCTGTTGTAAGAGACCGATTCAAGAATAGCTATTATCTAGGTGCAGGCTAGTCCCCGGGAAGATCAGCTGTGTGAATGTAGAGTCCGTATAAATACATTCAGGAAAAGTGCTCAGTGCTGCTCCATTTTCTCCTCCGTATGAAATGTTCTTAGATCTTTATATAAAAGCCCAATGCGTTTTTCTATATTTGTCCTTGTTTACTGCTCCACCCGGTTTGGTGTCCTCTGCAAATGTCATCTGGCTTCTTTGCCTTTGCCACTCCCATCCTCTTTCATATTGCTAATGGGAATGTTAAAATGGGACCTAAGAATGACCTGCTGGGTAATGTACGCTTACTGCCAATCCATTACCAGACTGTTTAATTTTGTTGTTGGGTCAGTCTTCAGAATGTGGTATGGGGTTAAATCCAGGCAGATTTGAATGCCTTATGGGTGACGTAGGCAACAGTACCTGAAATTCTCTGCTAAATTTAAAATCCTTTTTTGTATTCTGAAAGGCTGCTGTAATGCAATTTCTAACATTCATAACTCTTCAGTATAGCTTGCTTAATAGTTCTGTAGTCCAGAATTGGTGCTGCTGTAGATAATTTTTTTTTTTTAAATTGGTCCATTTGTGTTTCGACAGTAACAAATACTTATCTTGTACTCATCTGTTGATTTGTGGCAGCGTGGATGTTAATGAGTATGGCAGTCCATTAGCATTTATATTTTATCTGATACTTGGAATGAAGAATATATTTGGATCCAAATATCTGGACTTGCCTTTTCAGATTTAGTTGCTGGGGAGTTTATGCAGAATGTTTACTTTGCTGACAGCTTCTTCTTAGTGTTCTTTCTTTTGCCCTTTTCTGAGTCATAACTGACCCTCAGGATTCTTGTTTGGTTGTTTCCTACTTTTCCATTTTCTGTGCAGCACTTTTAACTTTTATGCAGCTGTAACAACCAGTTATAAAGAAGGCAAGCAACGATACTGTCTGCTAGTATCCCTTTGCCATAAGTTAGGAATTTGAATTCCTACTCCTTTTTTTGTGTCATAATTTTTTATGAAACTTCTGGAAAGTAACTTTAGTATCTTTTATGCCATGGTTAGCAAGCTAACTGAATTCAAGGCTCTTACAAAGTTATTGTTGATGTTAATACTTATTAGTACTATTAATACAAATAGCATTAAGGTACTTTTTTTTCCCTATTGAGTTTGTATTATTGGAGACCTGATAAAGGGCATAGTGCATGTTAATAGTTACCTCGTGTGTTTTGTGTTAGTAGCCCTCCACTAACCTAGCAAGGAGGGTGATAGAAATGAAATATTAATGAGGTGAGGACAAAAGAATTGTGGTTTTCAAAAGCAAATAATGAGGTGATGTGCAGTGGAAGAGGATTAATATTAGAAATATTTTAATGGAAAGTTGTTAAATGATATAGTAGTCACTTAATGAAAGACCCATTGATTGGGTTACTTAAAACAAGAGGAGACCTTCTTGTCTGTCTCTTGGGATTTAACGTTGGTTGTGAAGAGCTCTGACTAGGATTGTTGTCTAGTAACTGTTTGTTGTCTCCAGTTTTTGTAAACTGTTTGTTGAAGGTGTGCAGGATGATGAGGTGCCAGGCCTGAGCATGGAGAGAGTCGTTTTGATCTGTGTGCTCGCACAGCTCCGCTTCAAATGTTCTCAGTGAGGTCTTTTGGGCTGTCCCGGCAGAGCTATTCCTGCTGCCCTCTTCCTGGTATGTAGCACTAATTCTCCACCTTGAGCAGCGTGGGATTGCTGAGACAAGTCTCGGACCCGTGTTTCGGACACTTTCCCCCTCTCCCTTTACGTTTTTCCCACAGTCTCAGTCCAAGGCCAAGAAGGGAAAGGGTGTCAAGAATTGGCTGTGTTTCTTTGTTCAGAGTCTAAATCTTCTTTGTCTCCCACCTCTTCTTTAGTTCTGATACATCTGTTCTTGAAGACTTCAGCTTCTGTGTAGATCATTTTTGCTTTTTGGCTTGTTACCTTGTTTGATTATTTCCATGTGAGCAGGAAATCGTATGAACTGCATTTTTTGTAAAATATGTTCTTGCTTCCAGTTGCTTTTTCTTTATTACTTGGATAATGTGCACATGCCTTAAGTGCAGCCTTGAATGCATAAAATACTTTGCCTTCATCTTGTGGATACCCCATGCCGCTTCTGCTACTCTGTAATGTTGGTGCTCCCAAATTTCTCTTGCGTGCACGATGTCACTAGGGGGCACTTGGCTGTGGCTCTTGAGCTTGAGGAACCTTGATGTGACTTTTACTGTAAATACTGGGATTTTGAATTGAAAATTCCTTTACTTTCCTATCTAAATGAGAATAATTCTCTTAAGGGGTTAATCTGAATTCTATGTTGCTCTATTTGCCCCTCTCTCTATTGCTCTAGTTCTCTCTTTTCTGTCTGTCCCTCATTTCCTGCTGTGTACAGTACTTAGCAAAAGATGCCATGGTCTGAGTATGGAACTGGGGAACCCAACTCTCAATCTTCTGGATCTCAGTTCTGCTGTTTGACTTATCTTACAGCTTTGTGAATTTATATTTATTCTCTTCCTATCTTCTGGATTGGAACTAATATCTCTCTTCTCAAGAATTCATTAAGTTTGTGTGGAAATGGTAACAATAGTCATGAAAGTGCTCCATATTCTCATTGGTAAATGAAACTGTCAGACTCCAGACACAGCTGATCACATACTTTTATTTTTATTACTTCCCTTCTTATATTTACCATTCATTTTCTGACCTTTAGGAGTTGATATCTGCAAGTTTCTCTTACAGCAAAATGATGAGGGAGTGGAAATAACTAGCAATTTAATGTACTTCTTTTGACTGAAAAGTTCTCTTAAGAGGAGTATTATAGCTCATTTAATCCAGACTGGGAAGACAAATTAAGATTCTAATGGCAATCAGCTCCTTGTTGCAGTCATATAGGATCTTGAAATGACAATGTACTACTGACATCTTTGTAATGTAATTGAATTTCCTGAGCTGTTTGTAGTTTCAATTTAAAACATGGCATTGAATTTTTTAATCATGAAGCACTAATACAAGTTATTTTTCTTTAGGAATCCTGTTCTGATTTATGTGGAAGCGCTTAGAGCTGTGGATACAACTTAGAGCAGTGTATCTGCAGAAGATGTGCTTTGGAATTACTTTCCAAATATCTCTGGCCTTAATCAAGGGAAAACTTCAGCTTGCAGAATAATACTTTGGGGAATATCTTAAAAACTTTGAAGACTAAAACCAGGGCCATATAGAGCAAGTGCCTTCATGGTATTAGTTTTGGACTCTGTTGCATAGTTGGATGATAAACTTACTTTCTCTCCTCCTAAGGCTTTTTTTAGTGGGTGTCGTCCCGTCCCCC
>NW_008795128.1:4228222-4288383 GCF_000699145.1 Aptenodytes forsteri
TGCGGCGCCCCTCCCCTCCCCCCCCCCCCCCCCATATTTAGGGACACTTAAGACTGGCTCTGTGCTCTAATGTCAGGAATCTACATGATTCTAGTGTCTTAAATTAAGCTGCTTTTGTTTTTTTAAAAGCATAATCAAGGACACAGAAGTAGAAACAGCGAAAGAATGGATTGTAGTTTTGCTTTTTTCATTGTTTTGATTAATCATGCTTAAGATACTTGTACCTCGTGGACTATTTTTGTTTGTGGGTTAGCCTTGTTTAAAGATTCCAGTGCAATGTAACTTTATTTCCAATTTAACTTTTATTTCCAATTTTCTGTTCATTTAGATATTGCTGCAAGATAACTCGAAGTTGTCTCTATGCAAAACATTTTCTGTTTTTTTTTTTGTTTTGTTTTTAACCCAAGAAGAGCTAGAACCTCTGAGAACAGTCATAAAGCTCATATGGAAGTATCACAAAGGGAGTTAAGGGAAGACGAATCATGTTGTTTGAGGAAAATTTAAATATGTAGCTGATCAGGTACACTGTCAGAAATTCATGTGGCCCTGTCGCTTAATACTGAACATAGTCCTGTTCCTCCAACACTTAAGTTTTGATACGTGGAACTATTCTGGATATGAGTCATGTCACCCTTTTTTTACTGATTTTGTTGTTGTTACAGCATTGTTCAAATTCCAGTGCTACATAGTTTGATTACTTACCAAACTAGGACTCTTTGAGTTGTCTTGTTTGTTTAGCTGAGTTGATGCAGTGCAAAGAAGGCAAATCATCGTTTTTGTTTTGGTTTTGCATAAACTTTTTTATTTTGCTCAGTCTTTCAAGTGGAGACATGAAAAGGGTTAGCAGGAATGGCATGACTCTTGGTATGAATTGAGTCAATATTTTTAATGAACCTGCTAGTAGAAATCAGGTCTTCTATCCAGGATAGCATTTCTGGGGCTTCTTACATGGTATTGTTTCGTGCAATTTAGGAAGAGGTTGGCATCGTAATCTCTGTATTGCCGGGGGGGGGGGGGGGGGGAACTTGGATGATAAACAAGGAAGGGAACTAGAAAGTCCCTGGAGCTGCGTGATTGCTCACATATATTCCAAATGATGTTTTAGGCATCTGGTTCATTCTTGGAGATCTCCTTTCAGTCTCCGAACCAGGTTTTATTGCTCTATCAATGAAGCTCCTGTAAAAGAAGGAGGGGCTGTGTAGTCTGTAGTCATTGGCAAGGTGATCTCTGACTGTCTTCAGTATGCACAATGTTTTCCTCTTTGCTCTTTTGAGCTTCTGAAAGACATGGGGGTTTCGATGAAGCAATTTGCCTCAAAATTAAACTGTGTAAAATACAAGGGAAACTGATTTGTTGTAGAAAATACTTTGAGGAAATAGCATGTCTTGTGACTACAGCCTACGTGAGGATCACTGGCAGTGAAGGTAAAGCTTTTGGGCTGTATAGCTGCATACACTGTTTTCATGCCTGTCTGATGATCTTCTGATCGTTCTTGGAGAACCCGCCCACATGTACAATAGTGGGAATGCTAAGTTATTACTAATATTTATTAAATTACTAGAATTTATTAAATACAATAAAAATGCTCTTGAACTCTTTAACATCTTGCTGATATTCAAAGCCTGAGATGCTGCAGTTTAATTTGGAATAAATGAAATGGCATGCTTTATTGTTAGTACTGGACACTTCACTTAAGAACAGACATTTTAAAAACAGAAGTTACTGGCTTACAAGATAGGTAGGCCCATGGCCAGAGCTGGGATAGTTCAGAGTACTAATAATCTGTTTCTCTTCTTTTCTAGAGACAAGTTTGCTTGTGTTTTTGCAGGTCAGTGACATGCCTCATTGTTCACAACAGTTTTGTTTTTGTTTTGTTGTTTTATTTTTTTCCCATCTGTGTTCTTTTAATACAAAGTATACAGCTTGCACTGGCCCATAACCTATGTGGATCGTATCAATTTTACAGTCAATGCACTCTGGAAGTCTTAAAACTTGACAAAGGGACTTTGAGACAGAAACTGCCAGCACATGCTTTTATCCTCTCTGGTCTTTTCTAGGGAAGCTTATACATGCATTCTCTCTGTGGATCCCAGATTGCAAAGCCAGAGACAGCTTTTATATTTCACTTAATATTACCTCTTTCTTCATCAGTCACTTGAGACCTCTTTGGGCAGCAAAATTGTCTGAAATTATTTGGACACTTGTATCTTTTGGATAGAACTCCTGTTATAAATAGCATTTACTGATTGCAGCTTTTTTTTCTTTTCTTTTTAAACACTGGTAGAGCTGTTTACACTGTTTCTGTATGCACATATCAGGAAAGGCTTTTAGTGTTGGGCTCAGCACGCAACCAAGAAGTCCTTTGGAGTGGTAATAGATTTGTAGTCTGAGAGCTGAAGGCCACATGAAATAACTTTTTTTTCCCCAATGGAGAATTGAATAACATGACGTAGTACTCCGATATTCTTCTTTGTATCAAAGCCAGCTGTGCTCCCAGAACAGTGGTACCAGAATCTCCACAAAATTAATAGCGCCAAAGATGTTGGGGGAGGGGGCAGGGCATGTTAAAATATGGGACCATCATCTCTGTAAGGTGCTAAAGTTTCTAATTGGAATGGTAAACCACTGCATAATGCATAAAATATCCTGACATCCTTTCTCTGTGGCGATTTTAATGTGCTGCTTTTTATTCCTCTTCTCTCCCTACCTTTTTGTCAGTGCTTTCATGGGATCCTGTACCATTATGAAGTATTACCAATTTGCTGCTTCACTTTGGTTTTCTAGAGGTTCAGCATCTGTAAAAGTGACAATTACAAGTGAGCTTATATTGCTCTGAGGCTAGGAATTCTTAAGGCTTCTTCGAGGACAGCTGGCACAGAGCAAGTAAAAGGCTTGGGGTTGGGGTGTGTAATGTTCTTTCCAAAACTGTAAACAGCCCAGCATGCTGTCCTGAAATGCCCTGAAGGGAGAAAACTGTTAAGGAAACAAAGCTGCCAATTATAGAAAAATTTCTGACTCTCCACTTTCAGAATTTCTGTGGTGCCCTGGACCACATCCAGGGCATCAGTTAATCTTCCAGTTGTTGGACTCCACTTTTGGTCATCCTGATTAAAAAAACAAACCGACCCCCAAAACCCCCAACAACAAGAAGAAAACAGAAAAATACCAATCCCTGAGCAGTTCCTTGTTTTGGTGGTCAGCTGTTTATCAGTTGTGATAGCATGGGTATTTGTAATAGAAGCTGTTACTGAATCGGTCCACCACTTGCCTGGACAGGTTTGATCCAGTGAGCTGCAAGTTTTCTTTATGCTGAGGCCCGAGAAGTATTTTCAAACCCACTGTGTTTCATTTAAACTTTGTTAGATGGCTACTGAGTAGCTATAAATATGGTTGGTACTTCCATGGTTTATCTGCTAATGGTATTTAATAACATGCTGTCATTATTCGGCTTCTTATATTCGAGCAAAATGTTTGGAGTTGGTGGGTATCTTTACTAGATTAGAGAAGGAACTGGGTCCTTTAAAAAAACCCCAACAAAAAAACAAAACCCCAAACAAAGCAACCCCCCAACCACTCTGCAAAACCCTCCCACACCCCCAAAAAGAGAAACCCAACCCAAGAGAGAAACCCAACCCCAACCAAAAAAAAACCCCACCCAACCAAAACTGAACATATGATCCAATAACGAGGTTAAAGGCTTCCTGCTAAAGTGAGCGAAGGTAATGCCCCTGTCTACGCTGCATCTATTTCTCCATTTGAAGGCTCTAATTTTCTTTGCCAGTCTGAAGTGTTGCTGAACGTGTCACCAGCTAGTGGAGAGCAGTTGCTGTATTCAGGCTAATTCAGATAAAGGAGTAAACTTTCCCCTTATGAGGCATGGATAAAGCTTGGCCCTCAAAGGGATCCGGAGTAACACTGGAGTGCCAGCCCCACTCAAGAAGGATGCATTCAGTGTTTTCTGAAGAGATCCCAGCTTTTAAAAAAGGAGCAGGTTAGCAGGGCACTGTGTAGGCATTCAAGCCCTGGGTTTCCTTTGTTTTCTTTTCAAATGGGATAAAGAGGTGAGTCAGAAGAAGCTGAAAAAACGAGGGACAGTCCCTGAAGGAAAAACATCAAGTTCAGACACGCTCAGGAGGCTCACATATGAAGTGTTTGTTATAGCCAAATTAGTTCAAGAAATTAGACACATCTGCAAAGATTTAGATAAGCTGTCTTAAGGTAGGTACTTGATTTTATATATTGGAGATGACTTGGTCTTTCAATAAGGTGAATACAAGAGGGTCACTAACTGCAGTTGTAGGTGTTATCTGTCTTTATTTTACAATATGTAAACTTGCCCTTGGCATAAATAAACAAAGATGTTTGTTAAACCTCTTGATTTCCTTGTTGCTATTGTACTTCAGGGAACATTAGTCCTTCTGATAGGACTGAAATGTTCCCAAGTTGTCAGAGCTTGTTCTTTCTCATGAGTAATTGGGTTATCCTGCTTGTAAATTATCAGGATCTCTTAAGTTATTTAGGTTGTTTGTCCTTTACAGCTATCGAAAGGCTATTCCAAAGCTTTATGTTTGAGATCTCTTCAAACTTCCAGCTTATTCCAGCTGCAAGTCTGGTCTTCCATTTGTGTCCGGTTTATATGTTTATTCTTGGTCTGTTGTAGTCCTTACTCCTTGAATGCACCCATATAGAATATTCAGCTACTGTTTTCTTAATTTTACTAGATGAAACTAGACTTACAGCTTCCTCCTGTAAAATAGGCTTTTTATTGCCTGTATTGTACTGAGCTGTCCTTCCCCTCCACGCTGCTCACCATCTGAATCCAGTCATTTCTGAACATGGGTGACTGGTGCTGTTTGCAGAATCCAGATGAGGATTTATTAGCATTTAGTGAAAAAAGATTTTGGGTTTAGTGATTCCTGTATTATACTGTACTTTTGGCTGTATCTACTCCAGTTATCCTTGTTCTAACTTTTTTGGGTCTGGGCTTTTTTAATCTGTACAGTTGCTTTTAAGAATCTGCTTGCAGCATGACATCTTTAGTTTTTGTGTTGCTTTCCAGTAAGGCTTTTATTTTGTAGAATAATTCCTACCTAATGTTTGGCTGACTTTCACAGATTCTCGAAAGAAGGCTTATTTTACGCTGTGGAGTTCAGCTTCTCTAAAATAGATGATCCCCATGCTGTTCACATTAAGCATCAGGGGATTTCCAGCTAGCTTGAATTTCTTTGTGGTGAATTTCTTTTCTAGGAAGATGGATGCCTTTACTTGTTCATCACTTCAGTACCCTTTATTGTACTTTTACAAATGAAAACTGGTCTGCTTTATTAGAACTCATTTTCTTGGCTTATCTCTTCAGACAGCTCCTCCCTGTAAGCAGCAGCTGTCTTAAATCATCTGCTCAGGAGGTTTTTTTAGGGAGAGTAGGAGGAAAGAAAGGTTTGCTAATGACCATTTTGAATTCTGTCATTTAACAATTCATCTCTTCTTGTGTATATGAACCCTTTTTCCCTGTAGGTGTGTTTTTTGCTTTTTTAAGTTCTTCTTTAAGCCACTTCCTTCTCTGTTGAACATTGATGGTTTTGTTCAGTGTAACATGAACTGAGGAGGATTTATCTTTAGATCTTTACGTTCTAAAGAGATGACAGAGTAGTATGCGCGCTCTGCTGGGATCAAAAGGTAATAGCATTGCAGCAGCGTTTCTTGGTTTATGTATTCTAAGAAACTTCTTGTTTCTGGAGAGCTTTTGGTGGCAAACTCCAACGTATGAGACCATTCAAAAGCTGTGTAACTTGGTTGCTGTTAGGGTACCTATATTTAGTTCTTTCAAAGAATTAACTTTTTTCCTAGAAAACAGGTATTAATGCTTTCCTTAGCAGCTCAAAGTGTACTAAAAGCATTAGTCTTTGCCATTGTGCATTACTTGGGGTGAACTGTTCTAAGAGCAATGTAGATGGAAAAATGATGTGCAGGCAGGCGAAATGAATCATCTTGATGGAGCTGGCCAAGATGTCATGCAGTGTAAGGTTTTTGTCCGATATATGGTTGTTTTCATACGTTGTAAACTACTGTGATGGAGTTGGAAGTAACTTGGACTTGAGGTCTATCAATCATCTGACCTTTGCAGTGATAATAATTACTACTACTGAAATTTGAATAATTCCCCAGAGACTCCTCTGTCATATTGTCAATTTTTTAACACTATTCCTCTAGCTATCAGTCACCCTTCCCAGATAGGACCTAAATCTTCAAGGTGTAAAGACTGTCTCTTCATAAGTCTTTTTTTCTTTATTATATACAGCAAGAGATGGAGGGAAGGGAAAGAGTTTCAAGGCCAATTTTTTATTCTCTTTAGGTGTGGTATGCCTAGTGCATGTGTACAAGGAAAGGGCTGGATGCTTCAAAAACCTTTCAAAGTAATCCTTGGCTGCAGAAATGTCAAAATTGGGCCTTGGTAATGGAGGAAGGTAGCAAAGGCTGCGGGAGAGGATTGAAGAGAAAAATCTATCTAGTCTTTTGGGATTTAAAGCTCTTATTTCATCTAGGTGATCAAGGTAAAAGCTGCCTGCCTTATCATTCTCTTCTCTTTCTAGGTTTCCATGAAGATAAACAATTGAAATGTGGATAGCCTATTTGTAGTTTGGTGGTGGTTGTCATCTGGAACCTGCTGGTGTCTCCTCCCAGTAGTTCGTATAACGTTGGCTGCTGAGAGCCATGAAGGTTGTACCAGAGAAGAATGCTGTCCGCATCCTGTGGGGTAGGGAACGGGGTACCCAAGCCTTGGGTGCTCAGCGGCTCCTGCAGGAGTTGGTGGAGGATAAAACTCGATGGATGAAATGGGAGGGCAAGGTAAGGTTGTGGGATAGAGGTGCATAGCTTGATCTTGGAGTGGGGGAAGGGAGGCAGGGATTTGAAATAAATTGTCTCATGATTGTACATTTGATGTGTTACACTTGATATGCTCTCTGGCTCTGTTCAGTTCCTGCAGTGATGTGATACTAGATATGTTCCTGCAGCGGGTTCCCCTTGTTGTCTGTGTGGCTTACAGTTAAAGTATGATCATATGACACTTGCAACACTTCCTGCTTTGTTGGCTTTTTCAGAAAGTTGAGTTACCAGACAGTCCACGCTCCACCTTCTTGCTGGCGTTTAGTCCAGACAGGTAATTAACTCCTAGTTCGTTCCCTGTTTCAGCAGTCTCCTTACACTTACAAAAGTGATGGAGGCTTGTGCCCGTTGAGTTGTCCAGTCCTGAATAGCCAAGTGAAACTTCTGGTTCCTGACATGCATGGATGGAACGTGCGCACCTTCCTAATCTCACAGCTTCAAGCATAGTTGGTGTTTAATTTCTGAGGTACCCAAGCGATGCATAGTTCTAAGAAAAAAGGATCTGTGCGGCCACCGTGGGATTTCAGAAGAAACTTGAAGGGAGTAAAGGGTGTTTTAGCACAATATGCCAAGTGATGTGGCACACCCACTGGGATATCTAGGACTAAAGAACAGAGCAGAATGATGCGTTTATTGGAAGCAGAAATGGAGGTGGGATCTCTCTTAGTGTCACTTGATTTGACAGTGGTTGAGATGGTGTGGAGAATTGGGAATATTTCTTTGCCCCGAACTGTCACTCAGGAGTTCCTTCTGAGCTGCATGTTCACTCTGACTTTCAAGGTCAAGTTTGTGCTTGCAGATCGGATGAGCTCATGTTTGCATGGACCCTGAAATCTGGCTACAGGAAGCTTTGTGGCCATTGGTGAAACAGTAGCCTCTTACCCTTTGAGCTCTGTGTGGGAGAGCTGCTGGGTTAGGTGTGAACAGACCCTGTTGAGATGAAGCTAACCATGGTCTGGTTTTGCTGTATTCTTCTCATGCTAATGTTTGTCCTACCTTCTGCATTCCCAGGACCCTAATGGCTTCCACACATGTGAACCACAATATCTACATCACAGAGGTGAAAACGGGCAAGTGTGTTCATTCCTTGGTTGGACATCGCCGCACTCCCTGGTGTGTCACCTTCCATCCCACCATCCCGGGCCTCATTGCTTCAGGATGCCTAGATGGGGAGGTTAGAATTTGGGATTTACACGTAAGTCTTTCCTGAAACATATGTGCCTTTGGTGTTTGGTGGGTGGTGACTTTTTTTGTCTGAGTTTTTCCCAAATGTTGCCTGCTAAGAGAGCTGTTTGGAAGCTTTGCTGGGACCTGTCTCTAAAAGCATAGAACAGATCATAGCCATCCTCTTCTGTCTAGAGAGGAGGTGACAGATTCTTCGTTCAATCCTGCCAGGTAGGTCATGCTCCTTAGCCATGCCTGTTTATTTGATTAGAGTGGTACAGATAATGCTGGAGAACTTTGTGCAAGGTGCCTGTTTAGCTTATGTGAAAGACGTGCCATTTTTCATTCCACTGAGCATATCTGAACTCTTCATTAGAGAAGCTGCTGCTCTGTCAGTTCTACCTAGTCTGGTGGTTGGCACAGAGACAGAACACTTAAACTTACCTGGTCACTTTGAAATGCAGCACTTTTACAGGCTGCTTGAGACACACTTACCTGCAAAAATACATCTATGGTCATTGTTGCAAGTAGTGTTATATTCTAGACATGACACATGACCTCATATGAGAGCAGCTGTTGTTGTTGCCAAGAAAGCATGTCACTTCCATGCTCTAGGCAGAGTTTTGGAGAGATGGCACATACATGGAAATCTAATGATCTCAAACTTTGTGATAAACTGCTTGTGATTCTTGACTCCTCACTCAGGGTGGAAGTGAGAGCTGGTTCACAGATAGCAACAATGCCATTGCGTCGCTTGCTTTTCATCCTACGGCTCAGCTCTTGCTGATTGCAACTGCCAATGAGATACATTTCTGGGACTGGAGTCGTCGGGAACCTTTTGCAGTGGTGAAAACAGCCAGCGAAATGGAGCGAGTCAGGTGAGTTCTTGCTTCTGGGGGAAGAGAACACTGGTATGTGAAAAATGGTCACGTTTGGGGAATGTGGGGGGGTCCTGTGGGACGCTGCACCCTCTGCACTGAGGCAGCAGAGAGAAGCATTGCTTGCAGTTCCTTGACCCAGCTGGTAGAAAAACAGTTCTGTGCACAGGAAAAAAAGCAATGGGAAGTAATAGATCAGCTTGGCTGTTCATATTTGTAATCTGACCTGTGCCCAATAAATGCCCAAGATCTACTTCATGTTCATCTGTAAGCTTAGTAATTAAACTTGTCAGCCATAAGAATGAGAGAATCCAGAAGTTGCTGGAAGAGAGTGCTGAGCTATTACTTTGGTGCGGTTATAGAGGAAACTGTGTTGCTGGAAACTTGATGCCTTCTTTTAAGCAATTTAAAATAAGACAATGATGTAACATTCAAGGGAAGCTAATCTCTCCCTTTGTACCAAATTCCAATTTGTAATATATATATTTGCATATTCCTTAAAATTTTCTGGCTATTTCAATTGATACAGCAATACTTGCTTCCAGCTTTTAACTTCTATATAGTGTTGCTGTGGACTATAAAATAGCTGCAGTCTTCAGCTAGATAAGTATGTTTTCTTCTTAATGCGTAAACTTTTTGACGTCCTTCAGAAGATGATGATGGTAATGTAGTAATGTTCTCACTGTAAATATTTCACGTGGGATTTTCTTCCCTGCTGTGTCCAGCTTCCTGTGTCAATGTGGAATGTGAACTCATGTTGATACTCTGACTCTGCTTTTGTTTTAGGCTGGTCCGGTTTGATCCCTTGGGACATTACTTGCTCACAGCAATTGTTAACCCTTCTAACCAGCAGGTAAGGGGAATGTCAGTACCTGTATTGACTGACTAATTACAAGATGCTCTACATACATTAATGCTAGTCCGTTGCTATGCAGCCTTGGGCTTTTCTGAAAACCTGAAGTCCTTCTAAGCAGAGTTCTGTCTCACCTTAATTGGTCACATGAATGTTCTTGTGTTATGTGCAGTGCTATCAAAGAGCTCTCCAAAGTGTGTTTGTTTTGCCCTCGCTGTCTCATTAGCGGTGGGACAGATGTCCCAATGGCCCTGCTCTTTCAGTTCTGTTGTGACATTCTGCTGGATTTGAAGGTACACGAGGTATTAACATTGCTCGCCATGGCTGCTGACCCTCAGATGCTGATGCTTCTGTTGGTATGAACAGTGTATTGTCAAAGCTTACTGGGCTGTAGGAAGAGGTTGTCTGGATCCATAAAATGAACTTTGAAATAAAGGGTCAGCTGGTTTCCTGCAAGTCAAGGCCTCTAGGAAGGGACTAACCGCATCCTTTCATCTGTCTAGGATGGTAGCTGTCTTTCTGCTATTTATTTGGAGGTGTAGGATTTTGCTGTGAGGTGACTGAACTTTGATTGCTTCCTTCTGCAGAGCGATGAGGAAGTGGAAATCTCCGTGGACAGCACAGAGATGCCACATTATCGCCAGCGTGCTATCCTTCCTTCTCAGCCTGTGAGGCGCACACCCCTTCTCCACAACTTCCTGCATATGTTGTCCTCCCGCTCCTCTGGCATACAGGTGGGAGAGCAAAACAGTGTTCAAGACTCTGCTACCCCATCCCCTCCACCGCCTCCACCACCACCACCTCCGCCTCCAGCCAGTGAGAACACAAGGGCATCTGTCTATAACAGGCTCCGGGAGCGTGTCAGCTATCCCACAGCAGAGTGCTGCCAGCACCTGGGGATGTTGTGCCTTTGCAGCCGATGCTCTAGTGCAAGACTTCCTTCTTCTCTCTTCCCACACCAGGAAAACGCACCCTCCACGTCTTCTGGGGCCACTGGCACTTCCTTCTCCTCTGTGCAGACAGAGCCTTACCAACCCCCAGAGCAGGCATCCGTAGCACAGGAGGAGCAGGGGATACTTAACAGGCCCTCTGCTTTCAGCACAGTTCAGAGCAGCACTGCTGGCAACACCCTGCGCAACCTTAGCCTGGGCCCCACACGGCGGTCCCTCAGCGGGCCCTTGGCAGGCCACCAGTCCCGGTACCAACAGTCTGCAAGAGAGATGGCTTCAGGCTTAGGTGGGTCTGACTGGTCCAGGACAGTGCTGAACATGAGCTCTCGGTCAGAGCTGGAAGCCATGCCTCCCCCTAGGACCAGTGCCTCCTCTGTGAGCTTGCTGTCGGTGCTGAGGCAGCAGGAGGGAGGTTCCCAGGCATCAGTCTATACCTCTGCAACAGAAGGGAGGGGCTTTCTGGCCCCAGGGGCTGAGGCGGACAGTGGTAGTAGCGCTGGCCCGAGCAATCCAGCCAGCATCCGTAATGAGCTCCAGTGTGATTTGAGGCGATTCTTCCTGGAATATGACCGGCTTCAGGAGTTAGATCAGGGGATTGGTGGGGAGTCCAGCCAGTCGCAACAGGCTCAAGAAATTCTCAACAACAACATTGAGCCTGATCGGCCGGGTCCCTCCCATCAGCAGACTCCACACAGCAGTGAAAACAATTCCAATTTGTCCCGGGGTCACCTGAACCGCTGTCGCGCTTGTCATAACCTGCTGACCTTTAACAATGACACGCTGCGCTGGGAAAGAAGCACGCCTAGCTACACACCAGGGCAGGTCCAAGGCACGTTTGAGGGTGTGCCTCCAAATACCAGCCAGGTGCAGCCTGCAGAGAGAACCGAGGGCAGAGCTCCTGCCTCTAGCAGGCTGCAGCTGGGCAGCTCTTCCACCCCGCAGGAGGAGAGGACCGTGGGAGTGGTCTTTAACCAGGAGACGGGGCACTGGGAAAGAGTTTACAGCCAGTCGGCTTCAAGCAGACCTGGGAATGTATCACAGGAGGCCTTAAACCAGGAAATGCCTGAGGAAAGCTCAGAGGAGGATTCCCTCAGGAGGTAAGATATATGCTTGGTCTTCCTCCTCTATTTTTTCTTAAACCTTTCCCATCTAGTCTGAGTTTTTCAGTATTTTCAGAGTTGAAAACCTTTTCTTATGTGGTCACGTGCTATTTATGTAGATGAAAATAGAGACGTTGCATTGCCGTCTTTTATAGCTGCCATTGTCATGCTGCAGATAGGTTCTGAGGATGTCTATAAGGACAAACACCAGACCTCTCAATGAGAAAGGAGAATGGTAGTACAGATAGGCAAAAGTACAGGCTCTGGCAGCAGATCTCTGGGGTGAACTGTGCTTCTGGTGTTTCCCATACACGGCAAAAGGGTGGGAACACAGGATGTGCTACACTGCCCTTTGTGCCCCATACTACGCATGTGCTGCACATGGAGAATCTGCCCAGGGTAGGCATGGAAAATTGGGCATGAGTAATGAGAATTGCTTTCTTGAGTGCTGTGTCTTGTTGAGACTGTAGTTGTTAAGTTGGAAGGGTTAACAGTCATTTCCTTGGTGCAAAAAAAGTCAAAGCTCTGTGTCAGTGGCATATACCTTAGTTGCGAGTGTTCGGTCAAACCCATGCAGTTTGCTTGCCTTTAATAAAGAGGTAAGTTTTGAAAGTGGCTCCCATTGACCCGAATCTAGGGTGAGTTGGTTGGGGGCATGCTGATCACTGAAAATTTTAGACTCTGCTGTATTCTTTCTTAAGAAGGTGATTCTTTTTTGGAAGGATTTTTTTTTTTAAATACTTCAGATGTGTTACAGGAAACAGAACGAGCCAAACCAGATTTGCATCAGAAAGGACCTGTGCTTTGTGTGAAAGTGTCTCCACTGGCTTGTATGGATGATTCAGCTACATTGGTGCTTTGGATAGGGTTTCCCTACTGGGTTTCAGTTTGACAACCTTTCTGTCAAGTGGTTTGTGCGCTTGTCAGAGGAAAGGTCCAGCCCTGCTGTTTCTCGGAAATGGATGCTTTGTGCTGTAGGAAAGCAAAGTTTCCAGGTTGGATGCAGATGTAACTGACTGAGGAGGCTTTGTACACAGGAGTGCCTGAGGAAAGGGAATTCTTTCCTTCTTCCTGCAGATAAGCTGATTATACTCAGGCTGAAACAGTGGCTGCCTTTCTTGTTGCTGTAGTTGCACAGCAAATAAGTGGTGGTGGTCATGAAAATATTCATCTGCTTCTAAATCCTTGCCCCATTTTTTTTTATAGCCTGCCATAATGAGAGTCTAAAGCTGGGCCTGGACCTACCTGCTGTTAATTTAAATCAGATATCCTCTAGTCCTCTATTAAAGGGCAGAGAGGTGAGAAGGAGCTGACAAATTTAGCTTTAAAATGGCACTTGACTAACTCTTACATTATCTTTCTTTTGAAATAGCTGTACGTGCTCATAGTGTCTCCACTGTTGCTTGTTTTCTGGGCTGAGTCACTGTAGTGTCAGAAATAATGGGGGCAAATAACCTTTTTCTTGATCAGGTGGTTGGCACGCATTTGGACAATGAGGTGTGGTGGGATCTGTAGATGTGATCTTTTCTGTGGGAGCTGTATAACTTAAAAATGCCCTGAGGCATATAACTCAGTCCACCCCAGCATACAGGAGCTGGATGGGTTGCTGCCTAACAGCTGGAGTCCTGCGACTAAATCTCTGGGTCACTTTGCCTGTCGCCCATGGTGGTTGCTGCTGCCTGCTCAGTGGCTGTAGCATCTGTGCAGGGTTAGTTGCCTGTGCAAACAGGTGCTTTTTGCTGAGACATTAATTTGGAGTGTGTAGTTTGATGTGTGAGCTTAATTCCAGAGGAATTCCTATAAGATGAAACCTTTAGTGAAACCCTTTTGGCAGAGGTTGCTGAGAAGCTCATAGGGACTCTTGTTTTCCCAGTTTCCTGCTTCTGCTATCAGGCCTTTCTCAAGAACAGGCATGGCAGGGGCTTCTGCATCCCTTCTAACTGAAGTTAACATAACTGTGAGGTAAGGAAGCTGAGAGCAGTGAGCAGTCTGGTATTAAATACTCATGGCAATTTCCTTGAAGTAAAACTTGGTTTCCTTTCCTGTTAAACACGTTGGGTGGACTTGTGGGGATCTTTACGAAATCCTTCTCCTTAAAAGAAACCCTGCATGTGGGATAGCTATATTCTGCAGGTGTAATATTTTCCCTTCTCAAACTGCTGTTATATTTTTCCTTATAGAGTAATAACAAGTCAGCAAGCACCCACTTACATGATTTTTGCATAGAATGAACGTCCTCAGGTCCAGCCTTTTTGTCTCCCAGACCTAGGGTGTGCTCCCACAATTAGAAGTGCTGGAACCACTCCTGCACAGCAGAGTCCAAAATGTCTGTTAACTTTTGCAGCTGCGGAAGTGTGCAAAGATGGTGATTAATGTTCATGAGATGTAAGCTGTGTAATGCTGAAAGTGCTGGGGAAATAGAGGAGGGAAGGTAAGCCTTCAAGCCTGAGGGTGCAAGTGATAACTGCATACACACTTTCAGTCGATGTAATTTTGTGCCTGTGGACCTCAGGTTAGTTGTTGGCATTGGGGGACATGCATGTATTTGCTTGTAACCTGTTCTATATTCTGTTCTTCTTTGTTTCTCCATTAGATGTCCTCATTGGGCAATTGAGCTCTGTATTCAAAGGCCAGCTGAAAAACTTAAGATAAAAATTGCATCTGGAAACTGCGTGTGTATGTTCTCATTCCCTATTCATGGGCAGGATCCATTCCTTGACCTGGCTTGCCTGGCTGAGAAGTAGCTTGCTGGGAAGATACTGCCATAGAGGGTCAATTAAGTTAATAGGTAGTTTAATGAAGGCCGTTCCTCTTTGAATTCTGTTGAAGCAGCTATGCCAGCTGGGTAGGGAGAGAATTCTGCTCTTTCTGATGGTGCTGGGCTAATTATCTTGGGCTAATCATGAAGGGATTAATAAGCATGTAATGAAGCTGTTCCTGACTAACAGCTCTGGCACCTCTATTAGGAGGAACATGTTGCTGAGAACCGCGGCAATACAGCAGTCCTGTCACATTCAGCTTGGCCTGAAAGCAACATGGGCGTTGAGCTGTGTGCTTCTTGAAGCTGTGTCAGTGAGGTATGAAACTGGGGAAGGTTTATGGTCTACCTTAAGCGGAAGTTGGTGAGACTGAGCTTCAGCTTTTCTGAGGTTCTCCAGGCTGATCACATTAATTCAAATGTAGGGTTTTTTCCCCTGTGGATCTATCTTTGCCTCACTTCTAACATCAAAGTGAAAAGAGCCTCAGAAATCCCTGAAGTTGTCATGTGAAATGTGCTGCATAAAATTGGTGATAGAAACTATTGGCAAGATCTGGATGAAGGAAAGATAATTGAGCAACAGATGATAGCTAGTTTAGTTTTTCTATAACTTCCTGTTAATTAAAAAATGGGTTGAGGAAGCATTGTGTTAATACTGTAATCTTAGTGAGGGAAAAGATCCTGTAAGTACTTTAAGCCATTGTTGCTGTGTGGGCCAGTTAGGTTGGTAATGAAAAGTTGAACAGGGAATGAAAGAGGATTCTTCTAGTCAACTGCTTGTTTGAGAGGAGCTAGTGCCACCTACTTAAGAAAATGATATAAAAAATGCTAGCAGTGGTCTCCACTGAAATATATTTCAGCTCATCAATTAATGAGAGGTACAGTGCAATGCTGTCTAATAAAACTGATCCAGCTCTTCAAATGCCACCTCTTTGGCTATTTTAATATGACACAAGTGATATCTACAGAGCTAGTGTGTTATTTCACAAAAAAAGAAAATCCTCTGGTTTTAATCTAGTAGTGTTTCTTGCTTCTGGCATGACACCCCAGGCCACAGTCTTTCTAGAATGGATACAAGGAGCAAGTAGTGCCATGTGTGTCCCTGTTGACATACTTCAAATCTTATTCTGAGAAACAATCCCTAGAAAGGGGGAAAAGAAATGCACAAAGGGAAACTTGTCCTCTATGCATTCAAGACTTAGCTGCTTGTAATATACTAAGGGGGCAATTCTGATGTTTACCTGTCTTATTTTGACTGGAGATTTGAATGAATTGCTGCAAACGAAAGATGAGCCCTGTCCTACTGCCAGGCAGGTTTGCATGAAACCTGTGTTTTGTGAGGAAACGCTTATTATCCTTGTTCTTCCATTAAGAAGCTTTGCCTGGCAATTATGTTAAACTTCTCTAACCACTCCATTGCGCTCATTCCAGAGGTCAAATTCTGTAGGCTGTGGTATGAGTAACTTCTGTGCCTGTGTCTTATGAATGCATAATGTTTTTGCCTTGCCTCACCTATTTAGTTTGGCAGACAAGATAGATTACTGAAGTTATCTGAAAATCTGAGAAGTCCTTTGAACTGTCCTGGGTGATGGTTTTGCCATGCACACAGGTAGGAAGGAGTGTATGTGAGGTGGGGGAGTTTGTATTGTCTGGGGATACTTGTATAAACTCCTTTATTTTGTTTGTGAGTGTATAAAAGTGCAGAGTCTACAGTGCTGTGCAAATAACTGACTTGCTGAAGTTGCACAGCTGACCAAAGGCATAGCTTTTTGATGTGTTTTAGTCTGTTGGATGCAGTGTGCACAAGTGACACATGCAGACCAGCTTCCCTGGAACCACGTAACAGGGTCCAGGGTGAAATTTGTCTTTCATTTTCCCAGCTCTTGTCTGAGGATTGAGGTCCCTCCTACCTGCATTCTTGCTACAAAATGTGAATGCAGTCGTCTTTCCTGAGCTAAGATTGCGTGGTACTTAGCAATCTAGGATTTCTATCTAGGTGAGATGAGAAAGCTATAGGATTATGAATGTGATCCAGTCATTGGTGCTACACATTGCGAATGAGTTTGGCTGTGTTCACTTTCCCTTAGAAAGGTATAAATGCTCTACCTGTGGTTTCACCTGTTAGCCAAATGCAGACCTCTGTGTCCTGCTCTCGTCAGGCATGTAAAGGTCTGAAGTAACACCAGGTGCAGCAGGGTGGAAGCGGTGGTACCATTCTCACCTGCCTGGGCAGTACAGTGACTCCAGCTCATATATGTCTTTATTCAGTCTTGATGGCCTTTCTGGCAGCATGTAGCTCTCTATACATACAACAGGTGTGAAAAGAAACGCCTACTCTGTTCCCCTTTGAATTTCTCAGGATTTATTTCACTTCCATATTGCTTTGCTGCCACAAGGGGGTAATGTTGCTTCTGCTCCTTGCTTTCTCCATCTCCTTGCAGAACCGGAAAGTTTCTGAGTTCTTGTATAAAGAAAACAAGGTAGCTTGAGGACCCCTGCAGTCCTAAATTGCAGCTTATCTCCTTAGTGTTACCATACATTTGCAAGTTCTTCAGTGTTTGGGGAAAGGCATGAGTGGGGATCCTGAGGGGAATTGGCTCTGGTACAGAATGCAAGCAAGGGAGCAGCTTATCCTCTGGCCTTCTTTAAGGGCTTGAAAGGGACAAATGTGGATCTTGAGGTGAAGCAGGTATTTTGTCTTTCTGACATGTAAATGTCCATGAGTTAGAGCTGTAAAAGACCAACTTTGCAGAATTGGTCTCAACTTTTTGCTCATTGCCTTCCAAGCCTGGAGCAGACCTTTCTTTGCAGTCTGCCTTTTCAAAGGTTTTGTTTGCATTTAAATGGTTGCTCATCCATCCTCAGAAGACTTCCATAATAATGGGGTTTATTTTCTGGAGGAACGCTTGGCAGATGTTGACTGGAGTCTGGGTGGTCACCTTTTCCGGTGGTCTGTGTTTATTTTCTTGTTCAAGTATGCTGTGAGCTATTACCTAAATTTTTGGGCTTTTCCATAAGAAGGCCGTGAATATGTTTGGGGTTTTTTTCTCATGCAAATAGGCAGGGCTTACTCATGGCCAGGAGGGGATGCCTCTTCTGGTTCTAAATTGTAGATATGGTGTTGACTTGTGTTCAAGGTGGGACCAGTCTGTGGTTACAGTAGATTGACAGGGTAGGAACACTCCCATTCCTGCCCAGCAATCGTGAGTGCTGTATGTAAAATGGAAAAGAGTATAGCCACTTCTACAGCTTGTTCTTGAGCTCCTGTTGGAACTTGAGCTTCTGGTGTGCTGCTCTGTTTTTTGATTTAAATGACCAGGCTGTTCAGATCTCTGCATATATTGGCTTCTGGTAGCTTTCTCACTGTGTAAAGCACTGAATGAAAAAGGTGCATGTCACTCATATCCTAGCCTTAAAAACAAAACCACCAGAACATTTCCTTACCCCCTGCTGTGGGTACAGAGTTGCCTACTAGGAGTCAGTTCTGTAACTGAAATTTACCATCAAAATAAGAGAAAGAGGGTAGTGCTACTCCCTTTACTTTTCTGGGGGAAGGGAGCTAAAGCAGGAGGGAATTGCCTTACCTAAAGCTACAAAATGTATCTTGTGGTGGAGACAGAACATATACCTAGTGTATTTCATCTTGTTTTGTTCCTTATTTCACAAAACCTGTGTTGTTACTATTTTTTTCCTAATTGCTTGCAGCAGTTGTGGCTTGCTTATTCAAGTATTTAATATCTATTGTGGCAGTGGTGTGTTGAGTTCACTGAAAAAGGGGGACTTGAGCAGGAGGGCACGCCTCTGCGCTGTGGAGAAGAGAGGCAGCAGTATAATGCTGGCTGCTCAGACTGCACATCAGTGGGAATGTGGCCTGTGCCAAATCTAAATGGACCTACCCAGTATAATTTCTCCCCACCCGTTACATTCAGGCCCATTACTTGTGGAAACCTTACTAGCTTGGTGTCCTGGCATTTGTAGTTTGGGCTCAGCATTTCGTTTAAACTTACAGTGTGTAGACCTTATCTGTGCTGTGGAAAGAAGGGTTTTCTGGCAACCTTGTAGCCTCCGTGTGTAATGTGATAGTTTTGGAAAAGTTTATGCTGTGCTGTTTTCAGGCTTGGTAAGAAATCATTCCAAAGATGCTTGTTACAATTCTTGAAAATGATGGTGATAATGATAAGTAATATCTCAGTAGTTAGTGAGGAACAGTGGGGTAAATAGAAGTAATGAAGGGGTTTGCAAGCAGAGACAAGAGGTTCGGGTTTGTGGTTGGGAAGAGGGGCTTGAGGGGAGAAGGCCAAAACTGTGGGATGGGGAAATGATTTCTGAAAATGCTAGCCTGGACACACAGGAATGAATGAAGACCTAATTTGTCAGTGCCGAACATAAAGTGAAGTGATAATCTGAAGGTGACATGAACATTTAGACATGATAATTAGCTGTGGTGATGGGTGAGGTGTGCAGGTTGTGGACAAACTTGGCAAGTATTGTTTGTTTGGCCTTTTCTAAAAATGGAAAATACAAATTAGTTTTATCATGAGAATGTAACCACAGCCTGAACTGTAGGAGAGGCTGCCATGATACCTAAATGGCCAGTTGATGTCTATGTGAGCTCTGAGGTTATTGCTGCCACCCTTCCAGCTTTGTGTTTTTTTCCAGACCGAGCCTGCTGTCTCCGTGTGGGCAGGAAAGACTTTGTTTTACTGCCATGGTAGAAGTTTGAGCTCTTGAATGCTCTGGTAGTTGTTATGTAGAAGAGCAAGTGAAAGAGGTGCCTGTTTTCTTGCACAAAGGTTCCTCCCCCTGCCTTTGCTGGTTTCCTCATTTAAGACTAATGTAACGTTGCTAGAGCCCTTTTACTTCATCACTGAGAGTTGGTGGGGGAAAAAATGATGCTGTGTGCTTTCCCTCTTGCAGTGACTAACAGAGGTCACTCCCAGCTGCCAAGCTTCCCTGAGTACTTCGGAAAGCTGAGCATGTGCAGTCTTCACCAAACTTGCAGAAAGGCTTAAGCCGTCTTTTCTTTTTCTTGGCCTGAATTTAAATATACAGCAATGACTGTAGCACACGAAAAGAGATTCTTTTCCCCATGTTGCTCTTGCAGCAGCTTGGCTTGCAAATTAAGCAGGTATAGAAATAACTGCTTTCTCAAATACCTTCATGGTGTTTCCCCAGTCAAACCACTCCCCTTCTCCCACCTCTTTTTTTTTTTTTTTTTTTTTGGTAGTCCAGGCCTAGCAATGAGGAGTTCACCTATAAAGAAATAGGTAAACTTTGTTTCTCTGCAGTCTCCAGGAAACGGGGACGTGTTTCCCTACAGGTGTCTGTCTGTGGGATTGCTCTGGGACTTCGCTTTGTGTTTACCTGCTCCAGCATGGCAGCAAGGGAACTTGTTGAAATTGGATTCCAGTGATGTTTCTTAATGAGGATGGACGAGGTACATGCTTCCAAACTGGCTTACTTTTTTGTTTCTACTGAGGAGTAATGAGATCTAGAGTTGGGTGGGTTGTTTTGGTTTTTGGGGTGGGTTTGTGGTTTGGTTTTTTTTTTTCTTTTGAGGAAGGCCTGTCTGAGATGACCATACAACAAAGATATTAGATAAAGACAGATTGCTTAGAAGTTGAAAGACAGCTGACTTCAGACAGATAGCTATTTGAGGATACCATAAAATATATCCGTTCTCAGCTTTCCTACAGACAGGGAAGAAGTGTGAATAGCTTCCCTCTCTTGAAAGCCATCCTTTGTTAGGTTGTCTGTCTCCTGTGCTGTCTGCACATGGCTTCCCTGTGGCCTCCTGATCCAACTGCTGCAGGGTGGGCAGCATGTCCAGACAAGCTCACTTGACCTGGAACAGCTGCTCCTGTTCCCATTTTTTACTTACGTGCATTGAATTAATGTAGTATTCTATCTAGGGGATGATGCAGTTATGATTAATGGTCGTCTTTGACGTGCTTAAACTATCTTGCTGTGATTCCTAGAGCTTGTTTTCTGGCTTCAGATAAGTAATGTTAAAACAACCTCTAAGTTTTGTTTTGGTTTTGTTTTCCTTTTGCCAAGAAACAAGTTATGGGCAGGTCCTCAGACCTTCTATTTCAGGTCTGCTTGCTCAACTGCAAGCTCTGTGTAGCTTTCTTGAGTGTGGGGAGGAGCTGGAGATGTTGGCAGTATAGTGTGCTTCTTTTTTTACGCTGATACAAGCCCTTAATCATTAGATGTGCAGTCACTTACATATACTGCACGCATGCACTCATTCTTCATGCTCTTTATAAATGCACACAGCACGGTGTGCCTGGGAACAAAGTGTCCTCATCCAATTATTCGCTCCTTATTACAGAATCTGGACTGGAGAACTTGCAGTAGAGCAGCATGCATCTACTCTCTGGGCCTGGAGCAAGAGGAGAGAGAGGGATCTGTGATCTGACTCAGTAATAAAACTGTAACCAAAATAGCGATGACTAGATTTCTCCAGTTGAGCCGTTCTGGTCTGTTGAATAGCTAACATGCATTTTAAACATTTTCC
This sequence comes from Aptenodytes forsteri, assembly GCF_000699145.1. NCBI lineage: Eukaryota > Metazoa > Chordata > Aves > Sphenisciformes > Spheniscidae > Aptenodytes > Aptenodytes forsteri. The sequence continues at coordinate 4,249,331 of NW_008795128.1, forward strand.
ACATACATATTTAACTGATTGCACCAAATGGCTGTTTGTGTGATGATATAACTGACCCCCTCCCTTGCTCTTCTTGAGAAAGCACCTGCTGGAACTGAAGGCTGTGAATAAACAGGATTCATCTGCCAGGAAACTGACTCAGTTTTCTGTTTGAAATGCATTAGTATCAAATCCTTCCCCTGTCTTCATGAAGTGGGAGGGCTGGGGTAAGTGGCTGAACTGACCTGCCGGTCATCTGTTGACCTGACTCTCTTCATTACTCCAGCCTGAACAAGAGCATTTTAAGGGAAGTGATTGATGTGTGGTGGGACCTCTGTTTTCATATCCTTAGAAGCCTATGGAGATAACAGTATGGCTTCTGCCCCCTCAGGAAAGACACCTCCTCTTCAATTCCCTATGGAGAAGCAGGAGCCCTATGTAATTATCCCAGAAGCTGACGCAGATCTGCGTGCGTGGGTAAGCAGAGATTTCTGCTGTCCACACAATCTGTGGTGTTGGGAACTCCCAGAACAAGGAGAATTTGAAGCAGACTTTATACATATGAAGGTAGGTAGAAGAGCCCTCAGAAGAGTAAAGCTGTCTGTAGGCTGAGGGAGTTCACTGTGTTGGCTATGTTCTGGCCGTGCTTTCAAGTTATCATAACCATGATGACTAGGAACCGATTCCCTCTAGCGGAATTTCTGGTAAAATCGCATGTTGTTAAGGGTCTAGGTGGAGGAATGCGATGTCTGTCTTCAGCTTGGCTGAGGTGCCTGCCCTGTTCTGAGCACTGGAATAAAACTGCCACAGTAGAGCAAAATAGCACATGCAGTAGCTTGAGCTGGTTTAAGTTTCTTCTCCCCTCCCCGCCCCTCAAGTTTTGCCCTGCAAAAAGGAAGTGCAAGATCTTTCATCGTTCTTTTCATGTTGAGAGTTATTGCTAGACTAATCAATGCTGCCATAGCTGCTCTTGACCCTTTTAATGTCTATCATGGATGTGTGCTTCCTCTTGCCTGTTGAAATAACGCATTAATCATTCCATAGGTGCTGTATGATGAGGACCTCTGCATAATGCTTGCTCATCTTTTGTTCTGATGCATGGCCTTTGTCAGCCAGGTGAAGTAACAGATTAACAGTGTGACCTTGGGTCCACTTAAAGAACCTGTCATCTTCCTCAGAGCCACTGAATTTCCCTATGATGAGGTCCAAAGGTGCTGTGTAGCTCCTGCAGCATCAGGTGGTAAATGGAAGTTGAAGTTCCTAGTCCAAGAGCAGAGGTGCAGTAATAGCACAATTCATCATGTGGTATTACTTTCTAGTTAAACTGAAACAGGTAAACTTTAAAGGGTTAACTATGTTCTTCTTGAAACTCTGCTCCTTGTCTTGTGATTAGGAGAACTCAAATCCCAATGCTTGTTTCTGCTGTTCGAACTCTTCCCTACAGTTCTTTGTTTCATGTAATTGTGCTCCTTTTCTCTGCACTCCTTCCCAAATGTATTCCTTCCCATCCTAGCTGAAGACCTGATGTGCTGCCTGGTTTCTGACTGAGAAATCCTTACAGCTTGTTTTCTACAGGATTCTTGCCCAGAATCAGTGAAGGGGGAAAAACGTTTTTTGTGGTAACTTCTGTCCTTTGTCAAACCTGCTTCTCTGACAACTCCACACCTCCAGCTGGGAAGGATGTCTTCTCTGTCCCTGGTTGCCCTTCAGAGTTAGCACAAGTTCTTTCTCACAAACAGGCCAAAGTGTTCTACAAAGGCCATGTTTGGAACGTAACTGTGATCACATATTGCATCTTTGCTGTCACTGCTTTCCCTAAAGAAAGGAAACTTTCTTGCAAAGGGCGTTCATTATGTGGAATAACTTAAAAAAAAAAAAATTATGAAAAGAATGCCTAACAGGGCTTGGATACTCATAAGAGAGGCAGCCACCAACTCTCGTTCCTCACTGAGGATGAGTTGTATGACAAAGATGTGAACAAGGGGACGGAGGAGCTAACAGAGAACTGCCAAAGTGAATGTTGAGGTTTTCATCAGTAGTGAAATTCTCAGGGTATTTATCTCTTGTAGATGGTTACAACTGTCTTAAGAAAAGTTTGACCATTTTGTTTGATTGTTTCTTCTCTTCTAATCATCTGCTTCTGACCTGTCTTCATTCAAATCTTGATGCCAGGCTAAATATGTCTAACCATAACGATGTGAAAGCTGAAACAGTCTAGAAATGTTAGCTTAGAGGTATCAGTAGATTATGTTAAGGACTTAATTTTAGAAATCATCTTTTCAGGCAAACTTTAGAACTGCATACTGATTGCTTTTTTATTTTAAGCTTGAATATGAAACTGGTGATAGCAATAGTGTTTTTCTGTTTGACAAGAACTACAAAACTTTTATGGAAAATGAAGCTATGGAACAAAACGCTTGATGGTTTCTCCTTATGTGATTTTAGTTTGCTCTTTGAAAGTAGGCAACACAATACAGAGATGTCTGAAATAATTTTCCCTATTCTTCTGAGAAAAGGGAAGGGAAAAAAAACCAAAGCCAGTGGATTGGGTTGGTTGAGATTTTTGTTTAGAATAGTTTTCTAGTGTTCTGTTGAGGCTGTAATTGATCTCCAAGAATTAATTTGGCTTGTTAACAGTTAATAATTGAGCTTAGGATTTGAGGGAGGGTAGCAGTGCTGTTGGGCAGCTGGAGAACATTCAGCTGTCTTTATGCTTTAGCTTTCTTGTTATCTTTAGGTTAAACATTGCCCAGCTGTAAGAGGAAGATGACTGAAGGGAATCTAGTTTTAAACTGTTGCTATTCTTTACATTCCTATGAGGAACTACAGGAGCACATCCGTAGGGACAATTGCTCAGGAGAACTGACTGCTGGCTGTAACTTGGAGGGCTGAAAAAGGGATGTAATATGAAGTAGTGCAGTAATTTCACCTCCAAATGGGCAGTAGGGGATATAAAAGCCTTTCCAGGGAAGATATAAAACCAGAGGAGGAAACTCACAGAAGCTGCCAGAGTTGTCAATATACTTCTGCTTCAAAGGATAACGATGAATTGCTTTTAGACCCTCTTCAAAGCTGAAGGCTGGGACTGTGGGAGAGGCAGGAGCGCTTGCTGCATTTTACTGGTTTGCTCTGGTTCTCGGTGTGCAGCAGCAGCTTAGGAGGATGGCAGCTGACTGAACACCCTTTTGATTTTAAGGAAACTGAGCCTCAGTGCTGTTTGTTAGCGCCTCCCTTTTGGATGGGGGAGGAAAGCCCTTCCCTCGGTGTTGTGTGGAGTAATGCGTGTGCTGTGACAGCAAATCTAAGATGTGGTGTAGGAATTGCATATCCTTAGAAACTGTTACTGAGAAGTTAAATTTGCTGCATTTAAGTATCTTCTCAAAGCCTGCTGAGATGAATCACTCTGTCCCAAGAGGCTTTTGGTGGTGATCCTCGCCCCCGTGGGGAGAGTGTGGGTATAGTCCAATGGCTGATGCGCTGTGAGGAGGTTGCTTCATGACTTTGTTCCCTTCAAGCTGCAGCTTCTGGCATTCAGCTGCTTCATTCCTGAGGAAATTTCCCTTTTCTGCTTGTAGTATCTTGTGTGCGTGCACTCTCTTTTTCTCTCCCTTGTCTAAAGGTGTCCTGTAACTTGGACCTTGCTTCCTTCTCTCCTTGCTAGCGATTGCTGCTGTTTGCAGACCCGAGGTAACAGAGCGAGTGTAGAGCGGTGGTTCCATAGCTACTGATGTCTGACAGAAAAGGAATCTGCTCAGATCTCAATGCTGCTGAACAGAGGCAATTTGTATCTCCTTGTAGTAGTTTTAATAAAAAGAATAAACCAACAAAAAACTACAATCCCTCTCCTCCTATTTTAGCAAGCTGGGCCAGAAGCATCTCTCAGGGTGAGCAGAGTTAATCTTCATCATTGCAGCATTGACTGACAACCTGGAGAATGATAATGTGTGATTTTTTTTTTTTTTATTTTTTCTGGTGAGCGGGGGAGGAGAGTGGAAATTGCAGTTTCTCTGCTAATTGTACTTTAGATGTCATTTGTGACAATTTCATATTGTCTAGACAGAGATAGTGGAGCAATTGCTTCCACAGAGCCTAGTGTTAGCCTGTTATATACCTGGGTAGCAAAAACGGGGGGTGTGGGAGAGGAAGAGGGTGCTCTAAGCTCCAGAAAGGATTCAGGAGTCAAGCATGATCTACTGAAATGTCTCAAAAGGAGATGCAAGCAATATGCCTTTCTGTTTTCTCTTTGCGTGCTTCTCTGTTGGAAACTTAGATGTTTAATGGCTAGCAGTTCACTGTAACAGAGCTGCTTCTATTCATCTGTGGATTATGTTTATCCTCCTTAACAGAATTGCTCCCAACCTCAGCATTTACTGTGGTAGGATATTGGGTTACCTTATACTTTGGGATCACTGAAAACAAATAGTCTGTGTCTCTTCTGGGACTTTGGGTGACAAAAGCTATGAATGTGGCACCGAAGACTTGATAGAGTTCAGTGTGACTTACTTTAAAAATATTTATCTGCGCCTTCCTCGGGAAGTCACAGATGGGACACTTTATTGATGATTGTAGCAGTGTATCTGTTATTGAACCCATTTGTCAGTACCAAATGCATTCGGATCTGTAACTTGGGCCTCAAGGGCTCAGTCTAGAATGAGTTAGTTAAATAATAGATTTTATTTGTGTTTAGTACTCTGGTGTCAGTATGATACTGTTATTCTCTGGAGCATTAAGCACAGAGATGGTCCATCTGGATCTCATGAGATTGCACGTTGCCTTGTTTTGGTTTTTTGCCTACTATATGTATTTATATCCACCTGTTCATTGCTCTGTGATCTGAGAGGGCACAGTTGTAGGACAATTAAGAACTACCAATCAGGCTTAAAATCAGCTATAGCTTTTAGCAGTTACTGTTAACTGAATTATCTTTGTCCACCTGATCTGAATGTGGCCCTAGTATGTGGCTTGTGTCCCTCAGTGTGAGAGAGTGCAGGAGCTGAGTTTGGTCTTGGCAGGCTTGGAAGGTTCTGCTGGAAAGGCCGTCTTAGCTGAGACTAAGCTGAGTTCAACTCAGCTCAGCCTCAGAGAGGGTCCTGGGGAGTGAGTTTAACGGAATACGTTTGTCATCCCACTCCCCACAACCCCATAACTACTGGTCTTCCTAAGGAGCCCTTCTGGTGAAGGAGGTGCTCCTAAAGCAGCAGCAGCTCCTGCTGCATCATGGGGTGGAGTTGCAGGCTGTTCAGGTAAAATCACAGGGCCATGAGGCCTATAGGAAGTCTGTTTACCCGGATACCTGGCCATCCTGTGGCTCAGGCAACTGTTGGTTTGTGTTTTATTGAAGTAATGTATACCAGTTCTCATCTGAGGTGCCAGGTACCTGATAGAGCAAGGCTCTTCAAGTATTTATTTCACGGATCAGATGGGGTGTAGAGGTGAGAACTGTAGATTCCCCAAAGTGCTGTTCCCAAGCCAAGTAGAGGGACTCCTAGCAGTTCTATACTGAGTTACTACAATGTGTGCCCTGCTTCTGCTTCCACACCCTTCTGGTGCCCTCTGGTTGGTATACATTTTGATTTCCTTCAGTGCAGCTGCTGGCTGCTTTCTGAAAGTGATCCCTCTAAGGCAATGCTCTCCTCAGGCAATTGCCAGCCTTTCCAAAGATGAGAAGAGAAATATGGCTGGAGAATACCTGGAGACTCCTTTCTAACAGAGCCTGCTGGGCCATGCAGCATGTACTGGCCATCTTCCCTTGTGGCTCTGATTTTGCTGTGTCATTTAGTGGATAGACCCTGAAAGGTTGGGAAAGAGGGTGGCATGTGTAGTGTATAGGCACCAAGACTTTTGACAGGGATGATGAGTTTGATTATTTGTGTGTACACACATTATCAGGACACCATAGGCATTGCAGGGAAATAGCATCAAACAAACCACTTGGGTTGTGTGTAGGTTGCTCACACCTGTAAGGAGGCAGCTGCTGTTTCTAGGGTTGTGACCGTGCCAGGCTCTGTGTGCTGTGGGACCTCTTTTTCCCCGATTAAGTCTGGTGATTAGGCAGGATGGTCCAGTAGGGTGGCAGCCTCAGCACATCCAGGCTGCTTGCAAACTGCTGATTTTGGAGTACTCTGCATAAGCAGCTCTGAAGAGCAGAGTTCTAAAAAGCATGTTGGTGCTGCAGTGGCAGTAACCCAGTCTCTGAACTCTGAGCCAGTGGTTTAGAAAGGGGCCAGCTGACTGAATAGGTAGAATATCCCTTCTGCTAATTTTAATCTGTCTACCTTTCCCCCCAGAAGAAATAAAAGCAGTTTATATATGATGCAGGTGATATGAGGTATACCTCATAGGTATAGGACTTCAGGTATAGCTCATAAAGCTGTTGCACCGTTGGTTCTGGATTAGCTGCTTTTGCATATATTTGGAGCAGGAGAGAGGGTTTGGTAAGGCAGGATTGAAGTATGATAACTTTCTGGGGAGCCAAGGGATTCCTAATATCTAGCAGTGTTGAAGGTTAGAGCTTTTGACTCAATAACCTGGGGAATTAATTCATCTCAAAGTTTAAGAGATTTAATAACTGTTCTTGAATAAGACAAATGGTTGCCAAGCAACTTCATGCCAGAGAGGACAGGATTTCTTGCCTTCTGTAGAGTCCCAGTGCTTTGCAGCAAGTACAGAGTCTCTTGAGCTGACACATGCCTTTCCAAGTAACTGGAGCAATCTCTTGCTGTTTTCTGTATTCTAGATTTATAATGTAAAATTGAAGTAATTTTTTTTTTTTTTTTTAATTGCTGGAAGGCAGTGAAAAGTTGTCTTGAGATCCTGATGGGGGGGCTGCTGCTGGAAAAAACATGTCTCATTTGCATTTCTACTGTCTTTTTCTGGCTAGAAATGGGAAGTTGGGCGTGGATTATATCTGGTCCTTCTTCCTGCTTCCTGTGTTGACACTTGCTGTCCTGCATTGCAAATGTTAACTGCAAATTAGGAGTGTGGGGCTAAGACTGATAGGTTCAAATCTTTCTTGCCAATTGTGTGTGTGGGTGAATAGAACAGATGTGGTGTTGGACCCCTTTGACTTTTAAACCACAACAGTTTTCATTTAAGTTACTAAGACTAGGAAACAAAATTTAGTAGGAGTTCTGAGGCAAAAAGACTTGAAAGGGAACTCAGCAGCCTTATAAATTTTGGCAGTTGATTTTTTTCCACTCTCCACACCCACCCCAAATCATCTCTCTTGTTAATCTAATGGCTGAAACAGGCTTGAATGAATCTGTCTTGAAACAATGCCATCGTCTGCTTTATGACAAGAAGCTAGATAGAGGTGCATGTAGAAGCCAGGGTGGAGGACATGTTCCTGCTGTATACTTTTGATTCTGCTGCCTTCATGACTCAGACTCGCTTCTTGCATATTCAAGCTGTCTGGCTGCATTTGCATACATTTACTTCTTGAGTGAATATTTGGTATCTCTCCCTGTGGCTGATTAAGATAGAGAGGAAACGAACATTTTTTTTTTTTGTAGCTGAAAACCTCTCTTTCTGAGCCTTGAGACTAAGATTGAATATCTTACTGTGAATAAACACCAGCAGTGCCCTTAGAGTCCACATGCCGAGCTGTGTTCTTTGTCCTGTGCTCCTTGGCCCCGTTCCCTGTGTAGTCACCTTTGAGTAGGTAAGAATTTGACAAATGGCCAATGCAGCCAATATGTTTATGGACCTGACAAATTGGGATGGCTTGTCTCCAAAGGAGAAGTAGCATCTGCATCTTTCTCTTGAAACTTGGAAGTGGGTTTGGGACCACTCTTCTTTCTTACGCGAGGTGTTCTTTCTCCTGTGCAGTGAGAACATTACACTTTGAATAGCTATGTGGTGAAAACGCTTATGCCATCAGTGAGTGGTTCAGTATGCTGCAGAGCTCTCTGCACTGATGATAGAAATAGTCTTAAGAGGTTTCAGAAAGTAGGGCGTAAATAGGGGGGATGTTCCTGAATGGTCTTTGACTTTATCATTTGTTTTTCCTTTCTAGGAGGTTGCTGGAGTCTTCCCTCATTTCATTATCTCGCTACGATGGAGCAGGGTCCCGGGAACATCCGATCTACCCAGATCCAGCCAGGTAAGAGCTAAATGCAATCTAAAGGCATTTAAGTTTCATAGGCAAAAGCATAACTTTGGTATAACTCACTGAATCCTTTGGGAATGGTTCCAATATTGGGCTCATCTCCTCCTCAGTGACTTGCCATGGGGGCAGGGTGCAAACCAAATGAGAAGATGCTGTTAAGTCTGGGAGAGAATGAGGAAAAGAAGAAATTGCTGTTGAAGTAAGCACATAAGGATTCCTGAAATCATTTGGGATGGAGAACACTAGGTGGCAAGCAGGTCCAACAGTAAATGAGATGATATCAGTAAATTTGAAATCTCTTTTGAAGAAAAATGAAGAAAAAGCAAATAGTCTATTCAGGAATAAGGGGGAATGCAGTAAAGGCAGTTAGGAGCTGGTGTGAGCAGACAACGTGCTTGGAAGAATGGAATGTCTCCATAAATGTATCTGTATGAGAGAGCATAACCAGGATGTTAAGTATACTTAACTAAGAACAAAAGACTGACAATTATTTCTGAAGAGTCATGAATCATTGACAGTAGACACAGAAACACCCGTAGTGCTGCTTAATCTCTAGAAGAGGTGGGAGTGTTTCAGAGGACTAGAAAATGCAAACGTGGCAGAGTTATCTAAAATGGAAAGGAGTGATCTTTGCAGTTTCAACTTAGTGTAAGCAACAGATGGGATAATGTGACCCGCAGACTCTGTCAGAAGAAACGATAGAATCGTGAACAGCAAGCAGCTTTGGAAGCTTTCAAAGAATAAATCGTGACAAATAAACTTTTTTTAGATGGGTTTAACAAAGCTATGAATGAGGAAAATTCAGTAAGTGTAAAATAGATCTGATTTAGCCTCTTAGGGAACCTCTGGCATAGCTGCATGAACTGAAGGCTACTAGGATTTATCGTAAAGGGGAGTACAGAAATACCAGTGTATGCAAATTAAATATCTAAGTTCCTGAAGGAGGTTTGTTTTAGTTTTTTTAAATCTCATTCTTTTTTTACATCATTAACAACAAAATCTGCATTTTTATACAGATGATGCTCTAAGTACAAGTTCTGAAATAAAAGGCTATGTTGCAAACTGGCCACATGGTATGATTATGCTGGTGAACAGCTCCTTGCTAACTATCTCTGTAGATAAAGCCTTGTAGAGGTGAAATCTTATATTAAGCTTTTTTTCCATTTATTGCAAAGAAAATTGCTTTGTGAAGATAATTCAGAGGCTCAGGAATGATGTAAATAAAACTTCGTAGCGAGGTGAAAGTAAGGTGGAGTGTGCTACCTGTATGTAAGGTCACTGGGAAATCAACCTAGGTACCTGCAGAAGGACTTGGCAACTGCATGTCAGAATGATGCTGATAAATGTAAAAACTTTCTAAGTGGTAATTGATTAAATGACAGGTAAAGGGATTGATTTACCTGGAAAGATGAATATTATATTTTACAAATGTTAATTAAAAGATATTACTACATTCAGGTCAATTTATGAATGCCAAGACCTGCTAAATGGCTGGAAGTGCACCATTCCTTATTTCTGGAATGTGTAATCCAAAGCAGGCAGATTTATTGACCAGCGATTGTAAGAAGTGATTCTGGCTCTCTGGGAGCTGCCTTTTAAAAAAGAGAAGGAGGAGAACCTGCCTAGGTTACTGAATTCTTTTTTTTTTTTTTTTTTTCCCTTCTGTCATATCTCTGCTATGATGAAGCTCAATAAAATGTATGAAAAGGGATCACTGCCTGAGACATTTCCTAGCATAAGGAGCATTGTCAAAAATATTTTTCTACTTGAAGCCATTTTTTAACTGATAAGATGCTCTTCATGTGACAGTTCAGGTGTTTTTATGTTGTGGTAGAAGCTATAGTAGCTTGAGTTTGTAAGGAGCTTTGGGAGAAAAGTCCAGGGCTGAAACTTCTTTTAAGAGGGTTAACTTTTTCCAGAGGATGAGATTCATAGATGCTTAATCAGCACGAGCTAGAAGTTTGAATGGGGTAAGATCAGAGTCTTCCTCCATAAACCTTACTGGTGTGCTAGGCTTAGTAGGATCTTTTTAACTGTCCCTTTAACTTGTTAGAGATTGGGGATGTGGTTAAAAGGAGTGTTATTGCATTTTGAGTTTTTTTGTAATGTCCTAAGTTTGTAACAAAGTTATGACTTTCAGATGTTCTTAAGTAACAAAGTGGAAAAGTGAAACAAAGGTGAAATAAACATATATCTATATATGTGTGTGTATGTGTGTTTAAATATATATTAAAAATCATAGAATCATAGAATGGTTTGGGTTGGAAGAGACCTTAAAGATCATCTAGTTCCAACCCCGCTGCCATGGGCAGGGGCACCTCCCACTAGACCAGGTTGCTCAAAGCCCCATCCAACCTGGCCTTGAACGCTTCCAGGGATGGGGCATCCACAGCTTCTCTGGGCAACCTGTTCCAGTGCCTCACCACCCCTCATAGTGAAGAATTTCTTCCTTATATCTAATCTAAATCTACCCTCTTTCAGTTTAAAGCCATTACCACCCCTTGTCCTATCACTACATGCCCTTGTAACAAGTTCCTCTCCAGCTTTCTTGTAGGCCCCCTTGGTACTGGAAGGCTGCTATAAGGTCTCCCCGGAGCCTTCTCTTCTCCAGGCTGAACAACCCCAACTCTCTCAGCCTGTCTTCATAGGAGAGGTGCTCCAGCCCCCTGATCATCTTTGTGGCCCTCCTCTGGCTGGTCACGCTTCTTTTGATGCAGCCCAGGATACAGTTGGCTTTCTGGGCTGTGAGCGCACATTGCCGGGTCACGTTGAGCTTCTCATCAACCAACACCCCGAAGTCCTTTCTCCTCAGGCTGCTCTCAATCCATTCTCCGCCCAGCCTGTATTTGTGCTTGGGATTGCCCCGACCCATATGCAGGACCTTGCACTTGGCCTTGTTGAACTTCATGAGGTTTGCACGGGCCCACTTCTCAAGTGTGTCAAGGTCTCTCTGGATGGCATCCCTTCCCTCCAGCGTGTTGACCGCACCACACAGCTTGGTGTCGTTGGCAAACTTGCTGAGGGTGCACTCAATCCCACTGTCCATGTCGCCAACAAAGATGTTAAACAGCACCTGTCCCAATACCGACCCCTGAGGGAAATATATGTACCTCTTTAAGACCAAGCTGTCTCTATTGGAGTCTGTCCTTTTTTTTTTTTAAACTCCATGATCTGAAGAATTTATTTTTAAGAGCGTGTGTGTGTATTAGTTTTGTTTCTGCATCTACTGTCTGTAATGGTGCTATATTTGAATAATCTAGGTCAGGAGTGAGGCAGGGAGAACATTCTTTGAAGTTCCCTCAGATTTAGAATGAATATTCTGATATAGACTGCAGCAGTCTTTCTCAGTGGCCTTGCTGAACTTCTCTAAGGTCAGCTTGGCTGTTCTGTTATTCTCCACAGTTTCCATATGTACTGAGCTCCGAAAACAATTTGCAGAGGAATCAAACAAAGCTGTCATCAAAGAACACTTGTATTAATTTTTTTTTTTTTAAATAGAAATACTCACGAGATGGTCCCAGACTGCATATATAAAGCATCACAAGGGTGTTTGGTAGATACGTCTGTAGAAAAAAACTAAGCTGCTAGAAAGTTACTGGGAGAGACACCCTCAGGCCGAATGTTGCCTGTGAGTTGAAGGCTTAAGTGGAATGGAAGCAGCCAAAAGTTGGTGTCTGCTACTAGCATTGCCTTCAGCTCAAGGATTGGTGGTATGTGCTGTAGATATCACCAAGGAAATTAATGACACCAATCAGGTAACCCCTTTAAAACATGTCTGCTGGCTGAGAGACATTTAGAGGTGTGAACTGTAATAATGTTAGTGAACATCCTGGCCATCAGCATCAAGGCAGGGTTGATGAGTGATGTCAGTACTTCTGAAATGTTAGGAAGCTTGGGGGTCGGCACAGCAGTATAGTGCTCTTGGATGCACATACACCAATTCTTGTGGCTGTCTTGGGGAACTGGGTCTAGACATTCTCCAGTTGATGTTCTTGTGATTTTTTTTAAAAAATTTACTTCCTTAGAAGATACTAAAGTGGAGGAAGGTGAAGAAAAGCAGCCTTTGTGTAAAAATCTTCATGTTGTCCATAAATACAGCCAGCTGGATTGGATATCTGGCTGTAGCTGAGGACACTGCTATGTAGTAGCTTGCTCTTTAGTACTCATGATGCCATTTAGAGCAAGATACTTGAACTTTACTAATGCTAGCAAAACACTTAGTTCCCTCAGTTCCACTTCCAACTGGCCAGCCAGCAGCACTGGGTGCCTAAAGAACACACTGCTTCTCGATCACATGGTTGTTGGATGAGACAGAAGCTGTTCGGTTCTGGTTTTTGCACTGTGGCATTTCTCCCACTCAGTGCCTCGTTTTGTGGCCGTTAGCTGTAGCAGCATAGCCTCTCCTCCTCTGAACCATCTGCTCCAGTAAATGGGGTCCAGTCACCCTAGAGACTAGGTTAATTTAGCTCCTGTGGTGTTGTCAAATACAGCCTACTGTCCTGTGGACGCAAACTTGGTTTAAGAATTACTGGATAACCTCTATCTGTGTTTTGCCACTGCTTTGTTAGAAGCACAGGTGAGAAATAAATGGACTAGGCAGCCTGCTGTGACTGGCTTGTGTTTAGCCAGCTGGTAGACTAACTTTGGTCAGGGGCTGATTTACAGTTGTGTTCAATAGCTGAATGAACTGAAGGGTTACGTTTAATGTTAACCGGTGTTTCTTAGGTTGCTTTGCAGCCTTCTCCTCCCTCTAGGACAGCAAATTCTCTTATGCTGGCTCTCAGCTCTGGTTCTGATTTGTGTCATAACTGTATTCTAAAGACAGATACAGCCTGACAAATACAATTTATTTTTTTTTTGCCCTGCATGCACTCATCTGCAAAGATTAATTCCTTACTTAGCCTGTTGCTTAATATGTTTCCCCTGCCCTTTTGTATTTTATCCCTCACACCTTGCTCTCTGTGTATCAGATGTAAGCTTCTTGTCTTCTCTTTGGAAATCTTTTTCCCAGTCTATCCAGTCTACATACCATGTGCTGTCAGGAAGCTGAATCTGGCATCTCATCATCCATTATGGCAAGTCTTTATTGCCTACTCCTTCTCGTTCTTCTAAGAAGCATCACTGTGTTTTCTCTTGTGATGTGCTGCATAATTTGGGAAGACTAAATGTCTGCAAAACTCATTCTTCATACCCTTCTGTATAACTCTCCCTTGGTGTGATATTAGCAAAGAAAAAAGTTTCAGTGATTACACTGCTGGACTGCTGAGACCACTGTTCATGTTTTCCAGTGTTGCCTTGTTTCCACGTTCCTTTCTTTCTCTATGTGCACGTATTATGCCGTAGACTTATTTTTAGGCATACACAGAGGCTTTGGATTATGGAAAAGGCCAAAGAAGAGAACAGCTCCTCACTTACGAGTGCACTGCTGTAATGCCTTGCTTTTTTGTACTTGGCCTATTAAATCTTCAGGGGAGTAGAGAGAAGTGCTGTGTTTGTACAGTGAAGCCTTCAACGTTATATAAGCACGAACAGCTTTAACTCATCAAACAGTACATAAAAGATCCAGGAGGAATCCAAAACAAACTGTGTGTGTGGTTCACCTTACCCTTTTGCTGCTTATTGACAAAGTTTTTAGACCCCTGAGCCTGTCTGCTAAACTTCCCTCTTTACCAATGTGGCAGCCTAGTAGGGTACGGGGAGCTTACCTTGGGGAAGACATTCTCTCTTTATGTCTACATGACTTCTAATTCCTTCTTTCTTGCCACCTTCTCTTTTGCTTATGTGCCCTGAATGTATGGTGGAATGGATGTGGATGTGAAACATCCATATATAAGCAAAATCTTTTTCCTAGTACATTCCCATAGAATCAGCACAGCTCTGGAAGAGAGAAAAAATAAAAAGTCTTCTAACGATCATATTATCAGAGATGATTATGGAGTTGCATTTTTGATGCTGGTTGTAGTGTAACAGAGTGAAACTCTGTGGTATTGGTCACGATAAAGTTAAACATATCCTTAAGAGTCTTCATGGCTGACAGTGAGGTACACTGTAAAATGAATTTAGCTTGAAACTCTGTTCTGAAGATAGGTAGCATTCCTATAAGGTAGACAGGCCACCTCTCTTTGTGATTGCAAATGAGAATATTTTCATCTCTAGACTATCCCCTGGAATTCACTGTTCATTTGAGGCTTTTTGTTTTATTTTTCTTTGATTAAAGCTGTTCGCGCTTTCATTTGTAGATTAAAAATTAGGGCTACTCTCTCCATTATCAGTCTCTTGCCTGTGGTGCCTTTGCAGGAAATGAGATTGTATTTTCATGACCTCAGAAAGTACCAGTCTGGTAACTTGAATTGAATAAAAAAGAACAAAATCAAACACATGTATGGAAAGGGGGGGGGCAGGGAGCTAGAAGTTAAAGAAATAGACATCTTAATGTCTAATTACTTGGGGGGGATTGTTGTCATCTCCCCTCCTCCCCCCCAAATTAGAGTTCAAGTCTAATCCAAATGAGGCTAAATAAATGATTATTTAAGCATCTGAGGTGTCTGGACTTTAATACTGAGTAACTGTGTCACAGAAAGCGTGTGCTAGGAGCTGTGGATATATGCAGGGTTGGAAAAGAGAGTGTTTTTACCTATCTAGCATCAAGGAAGGGGGTAATACTGGCGCGGGATAATTGATGCAAACAAAGGCCAAGTTATGCATGAGAGAGAATTAAGAGTTAATTGCAGAGGAAGTTTTTCCTTTCAGGTGGGATGCAAGGCTTTTAACGCTCCTCTTAACATACATGTAGTGGATCTAATGAAATTGCTGCTATGTGAAAATCCCTACTGTTTGGATTACAAAATAGTTAAACAAAGCTGTTAAACCTTTTTTTCCTCCTGCTTGATACTTTATGGTGCTCCCATTAAGTACCCTGAAAACAACACCTTCCTTCGATGTTTATTTGAACACTGCTGTGGTTTGGCATTGCAAGCAGAGTTCACATTGGGAGTGGGCTTGATTCTTATCAGGGATGCTTGCTGGGGTTAGTTGTGTGAACTAGTAATAAATGAAACAGTGGGCTCCAAAGAGTCCTGAGAAGCAAGTCGATGAGCTTTTTGTCTATAGGTAGTGTAGTGCTTCTGTTTGCAGAACAAGGGAATCACGTGGGAGTGTAGTATATAAAGGGAAAATTACTTCTACTTGGTTTCTTTATTTACTCTGTCTTACTCACGGATAAAATGCAAACAGCCAATTTTGTGATATGCTGTTACTGTCCTGACACTTGGAGCTCAAAAGGAAAAATAGGACTGGCTGTCATTCTATACTTGTGTAACGAGTGTCTGTATCTCTCTCTCTCTCAGGTTGTCTCCTGCTGCATATTATGCACAGAGGATGATCCAGTATCTTTCCCGGAGGGACAGTATTCGACAACGCTCTATGCGATACCAACAAAACCGTCTCCGCTCTTCCTCCTCCTCTTCTTCCACGTCAGAGAACTCAAGCCCAGCTGTAGACGGAAATGATCTGGAATTTGAAGATTTTGAGTAAGTGTGTGTGCTGCCTTGCCCTCTTGCTTGAGTCTGTTGTCAGCACAAGACTGCTTTGTGGCTTCCTACTGTTTACCAATCAAAGACATCTCAGGCTTCCTGTAGGAACAGGTTAAGTCAAGTCATTCAATCAATAATTAGAGCAGTGATTGCTACAAATGGGTCTTGTCATTTCTGTTATGAAAATTAAGATGCTTTAGGCTACCTTCAACACATCAGGCTATCTCAACCAGATTTAAAAGACTGATTACATAAAGAAAAAGAGAATCTTTTTCTTCCATGGAACAGATGGGGAGCCAAGAGTTTATTAGAGCCTTCAAATCTTGAGATAGAACAGGAACCACTAAGAGGCTTTGCAGGACTTAGTTCTTTGGTCTAAGGCCGTAGGAGACAGCCAAACATGTTCTGTTACTTTTACTTGCTCTATCTGTACAACTTTGTCAGATTAGCTGAAGTTCCTGGGATTGTTTTTTTGGAAGACTTGGTGATTGTGAATCTGTGTTAAGTTAAGGCTTAGTTTTCTGTAAGGAGAGCAAATGGCCCATTGTGTCAAAGTGAGGAACGACTCTGTCTGCATCCACACCTTAGAAGAGCACTCCTGTAAG
Source organism: Aptenodytes forsteri (assembly GCF_000699145.1). NCBI lineage: Eukaryota > Metazoa > Chordata > Aves > Sphenisciformes > Spheniscidae > Aptenodytes > Aptenodytes forsteri. Next base: position 4,265,554 of record NW_008795128.1, read on the forward strand.
CCGCTGTATTTTCTTTTGAGTGGTTGTCCTGACTGACTCTGCATCCAAACCTTAGAAGAGCACTCCTGTAAGCCACTGTATTTTCTTTTGAGTGGTTGTCCTGACAAACTTTTAAAGTCTGCTTTCCAGCATCTGCTTTTGGACTTCTAGTGATACCCAGTGTAATCCCAGCAAACAAATTTATTGCAAACCCTTTCCAATAAATGGAAGTATAGTAATGGATTGTTTAGATGGCATGGAGACCAAAAGCTCAGGAATTTAGATTAAAATCCATTTTAGCAGAAAAGAGAGTATGACCTTTCTAGTCTGTCTTCGGTCATTTCCTTTTAAATATGGGATTTTCCCTGAGTACTTTAAGTATTTAACTGAATTTTTCCCCCCCTTTGTGTATATTGTGGTTAAAACATAGGATGATTCTGAGCATGGTCATAGAAGTAGTCTATAGTGGTAGTGTAGTAGGGAGATGTGTTTGATGGGAGCTATGAACTCCTCAAAAATCTGGGCTTTTATGTTGTTGCTGCCAGCAGAGGATGCTGTCAACTTTGCTACTATCATAACTTTCATGTTCACTTGCTGTAGTGGTACATACTTGAGATGGCATGTTGTTAAAGCTCCGTGTCCTTTGTGTCAGGGTGAAGTCCCTTTATGAAGGACACTGGTAACACTAGCTATTCCCAGAAAGGCAAGATATTAATCCCTTTCTGACTTTTTAAGTAGTGGTAGACTTTTTTTCCCTTAGAATGTTGTTCTGTGAAGCTGTCATTTCATGCTCCAGCAATTAAATATTCAGAAGTACAGGGTGGGTGAGTGTCTTCCCCGTCATTGTGGCCTTGTTTGTGTAAGATGTAAACGAGGGCAGATAATGCGGAAGAGTCATTGCCTAGTAGCTTTTCCCAAGCAGCTTCGTGGTCTGGAAGAGCAGAAATATGGTGGCTGTTGGGCCCATTTTGAGAGGCAGGTGCGTCGCAAGCATAGACCTTAATATTTCCATTATTCCATTTCATTTGTTTGGGGCGGCTTGTTCTGCTGGGAAAAGAAAAGATGGTAAGTTCTTAATTCACAGAGCCAGGCAAATGCCTGCAGAGAAGTGTGTTCCCCTGCAGATAATATTCACATGGTGAGAGCATCCAGTCAGGGAAGCAATTCAATCAGCCATGCTAAAGTTGTCTTTCATTTCATACTGAGCAAAAAGAAGTGTTTATTCCTTACTGTGCAGTGACTGAATTTGTTGGTTGAGTATTTCATACTGAATTCTGTTCTGTGCATTCAAGACATGCTGTCTTTTTCCTTCTCTGCTTCATTATTTCTCCTGGCTGATTAGAGGGAGCTGTTGTGCAGGGGTCCTTAGAGCTGGAACTTGTCTCGTGACTCATTTGATTTCTTCTGCTGACACTTCACAATGAAATCTCTTATACAGAGTTCTTGCTTCTCCTTTTGGCTCCTGCGTCCCTCATTCTTTGCTTGCTCACCTGAGCAGGGTCATGTATTTCTTCGTGTATTTCTTTCTTGCCCTGATCTAGATGGTCTGGCTTCCCTGCTTCTTCAGATCTGATGTAGGACAGGGAGTTGCTATTGTGTCTAGCTGTCTGCAGCTCTTGCTTTTCTCCTGGAATCCAGTGAATTTTTTTTAATGTAAAAGCCATAGCAAATTGCCTTGATGCTTTATCTTTCTAAACTGGTTAATGTAATTGGTAAATATTCTCTCTTCTTTCATTTTCCTAGAGATCAGGAGAAAGGTGTAAGGGGCATTAAACACTGGTTGGTTTTACTATACATAGAGCACTGGGTAAGGAGTGAGCCCTGTGCTTGTGCAGGGTGCCTGGGAGACAAGCCTTTCTGAGCTCTCATCTTTTTGTGGGGTTCTGAGGTTTTTTTTTTCTCCTCTAAGATTCATTCTTGTATTTTTCCAGCTTTGCTTACCTAATGACCTAGTAAGGGGCATGAAAAACTTGGCCTCTGCACTGTTTGTGTACATATGGCCTCTAAATTTAAGCTAAAGCCTCTCCTCCTGTGTGTCAGTCTAATAGTGTAATTTTCTCCATGCAGTTTCTCCAGAATCTCATTTGAATTAATTCATAAATGCATTTAGTTTGTGATAGCAATAGCAGTAGTGTTGGTCTAAGAATGTGAATTAAAGTGGTTTTTATAGATATTAATAATATCCTTCTATTACAGCAGCTTTTATGGACAGGGGAGGAGGAGGGAGACACAAGCTATAACTGTGTTATTTGGTCTAATAAGATCTTATCTCTCTACATGTGCTGCCTGTGTTTAACCTGTCACTGTTGTCATCTTAGTGCTTATTGAATACAACTGACAACTGTAAACTCAGTCATGTCTGCATGAAAGCATTTAATACAGTTTGTAATATATATACACAGATTGTAATATTAGGTTATTAACAGATAAATTGATATGAGTCGGTTTTAAGGTTAGCTTTAGCAGAATCCTAAGCTAAAATGAAAAGGCTTCTTGTATTCTGGGATAAGAATCTCTGAATGGAGAATGACGTCACTTTAGTCTTCCAGCATAACTGGTAAAAACAGATTCTTTATAGACAAATCATAGATGTTGAACTCTTTAATTTCAAGGTCTTTTGAGTGTCTTATGTTTGGATCACATAGTAAATGTAGATTTTTAGAACTAAACTATCTTTTCTTTTGACTTCTTCAACAAGTTTGACTGGGTCTCTTTCTAGAGATTTCCTTTAGTCTGGAACAGCTCTGATGCTGGAGACTGTGGGTGACGCTTCTAGGACTCCTTGGATAGCGCAAGCTAATTTTTTTCATGTGTAATTCTAAATCTGTCACCATAATCAGAATATGAAGGTGTTTCTGCAGATGAATTCTGGCCACCTATGTCCCTTTTTGTCCGCAGTAAGCGTGGGAACAAATATACAAATACAGGTTCATTTCATCTGTCAGACTGAAAAGCAGATATATAGGACAGTGCACCACCTCGCTGTCTGAAAGCCTTGCTCAAATCCTTCACTACAGTTCTATAAAGGCTTTCAGGCCGAGGCTAAAGGTGTGGCTGTGGCTGACTCCTCTGTCTGCTTTTGAGAGTGGGCTGCCTGGTAGAATATAGATATGAAGGAGCTTGGAGTTTTCACTCTTTCAATGTCTGCAGCTTTTCCCCTTTCTATCCTCTCCTTTTTCCTTCCTCCCAGGAGGATCTGCGCTGGGGTGGATCTATTCAGTTGTGCATTTTCACAGACTAGGAAGGTCTTTATTGTGTTTCTACAACAAGAAGGGCTTTACCTCACAGGCCTGAAATCTTGTTTTGGTGCTTTATCTTTTTAATTTCTTTTGAGACACCACTGAGCACCCAGACAGAGAGTATGAGCACTGTAGGCACTGTTTTACAGAGACCATAATGGGCATTCTGGTTTTGTGGAAGCAGGCTCTTGCTTTGTAGAGATGATGAATCACTTACGGAAAGCTTACAAGATTCAGGGTGACATTATTTGGCTTTATTAGTCAACTTAAAATCCTTCTGTTTAAGGCATATTCTGGACCAAGACTTGTGGTTTCTCAGATGGACATCTTGCAGAAGTCTCTTCATAAGTGCATAAGATACATGAGTATCCGCCATGCCTGTCTTCTGCCATTTTTGGTTGCTTTATTGACACTGTCACAGCAAGAACTGCCATATCTAAGTTCCTCCAATAGCTTCTTGCCTTAAAAGGTTCTAAGATCGCAACCTGCCAGCTGACTGCCACTGCATTAAAGCTGTAAGTCTCACTTCTGGTTTCTTGAATATGATTTTTATTTATTTCGGAGAATAGTATGGTAGATTCTTTTTGGCCTCTTCCATAGGTGAAGTGTTTGGTTTGGGAGTCTGTTTTGTGTTATAGTCAGTGCTCCACTTCAAGCTAGCATTTTGGTTTAACTTTTTTTATGTATTAGGGAGAAAAGTGCATGGCTGATTAGACATTCATGCGAGATATCCAGGCAATCACCCTTCTTTTGGAATGTCTTTGTTTAAAGCATCTTTTCTTGTTAGCTTCTTTAAGAACCTTGACTTGTGCATTGGTAACTGAAAATATTAATTAGGAACTGCTTGGAAGCAATTGTGTCTGAACTAACATTATTATGAGAGAGAGAAGGGGAGACAATGACTGTGGCAGTGTGGGTACTCAGTAGTGCGCACTTGTGTAGTAGGTTTGGTTTGGGCTTCTGTTCTCCCGATTACTTCTCAAGTGGGATGGTGGAAGTGGGTTTTGGGGAGGGAGTTATGTGCACGGTGAGAATAAGCATGTGGTTTGCTTAATGGCAGAGACAGAAAGAGATTTTGGAAAGTTTGAGTGAGGGGAGAGGTTGGAGATTACCACTTACTGAAGTAACTTCTTCCCTACCCTTGTGAAGGAATTCCATGCTCGTGTTTAAATCCAGTCTCTACCTTTTCAGTCTGACTCTATATCATTATTTGCTAGAGGCACAGCAATGGGAGCACTAATCTGCAGAAATGCAATCAATTCACAATGCGCCTGCTGTTTTCCCTTGGCACACCAACTACTAAGAGCACACGGGTAGAACTCAGACTCTTTGTACAGCCAATCTCGGTCTTTACTGCTCTCCTTCCCAGCTGTTCACTGTGCATTCGTGTATTTCAGAGTGTTTTTTCCTTCCTGTGACAACCTTCAACTTCTGCAAAAGAAACTCCTTCAAATAGGAGCCAGGTTTTCTTGGCAGGGGAAAGGAGAGATTGGAATGGCTAAAGTTTTTTGTGAGACTTGAAATAAGTATGGAGCTTTTGATCTACAGCTCCAGAACAGTGAGACAAGTTGTGTCATTGTGGAGAGAGAAGCGTAGGGAATTCCAGAGGTAAGGAAAGAGGTTAACTCTGTAGGGTGACTATAGCTTAAGCTGACACAACAGGATGGATGGGATGCCCAGTGCTAAGTTCGGATAGGGCGTAGGTGATGGTGGGTAAGAGAGATGACTTGATCAATGGTAGCCTTTTGGTGTAGTGGTAGAAGGGTAGTATATCTCAACCTCAAGGTTTCTAAAAGCAATTAGGCTGGTTTTGGTATTTTTTTCATTTTTCTCCTTATCATCCTGATGTTTACATTTGAGGTTAACAAAAGACATGGTAGGAGATGTGAGAATCTATATGGGCTCTTCAGGTCACTGAAATGCTGATGGAAATGGATTTTTAGGATCCATGACACACCAGTATACTGCAGAAAAAGCGATTTCTTTCTGGAAGTCTTAGATGGGACTGTTTGTTATCTGTCTCTCTTACTTGAGCAGCTACAAATAATATTCTTGTTAGTAATTTGTTATTTGAGTTCAGATAAAGATATTAAAAGCAGGATTGCTATTTATTGTACATACCTGCCTTTGTTGTTTTCTTCCCAGAGCCCTTTTATCTGTGGTTTTGATGCTGTTTCCTCTGCCTCTGTTTCTTGGCTCATATGGCTCTGCCTCATTGTTTTTGATGAAGATGGACTTTCTCAAAACTGGCTTTCAAGGCAGACCTGAATTTTGTGGAACTTGGTGGTCACTTTCTGTGTTGGTTTTTTTTTCCTTTCTGTTATAGGTTTCTGGAGCAGTTAGCACTGGGATGTTGCTTCCAGATACATAGAAATTTATGTTAATTATATTCATCATCTTAAACACAGTTTCAGGCTAAGAATGCTAACAAGTCCTGGATGAACAGGAAGGATATTGAATCTACTCTTTGAACTTCATTTTTCAAGGATTAGTGAGAGTCTTAGCTTGGCTTGTGATCTACTCATAGTAGCCTGCAGCTTCATTTTCCCTATTCTTTTTATCTTTATCTTTTGTGACAGTCTTTTATATTCCCCTTATCTTGGTCTTAATGTCTAATAATACTGCCTGGATGCAGTGACAGGCAATGACTATTTCCTTGCAGCAGTACTGCAGGATATTGCTAACCTCTCCAGCATAATATTGTTTTACCATTAAGTCACATTCCAGCAAGGCAAGTGTCTTTATAGCAGGGCGGTGAAAGAATGAGTGCCTTTTGAAAGATGACAGTTGCCAGAAAAGCTCACATCATATTCCATACTGTTGGTTGCCTGGGCTTGTAGGAACAGTTTTGATGTCAAGATGGTACCCTTCATCCATCTGAGTTTTTCTGCTACTTATGAGCTGTGTTCATTGTTTTCCTTTTGCTTTTATTTTGTGTCTGTGAAACTCTTAACTCAGACTAGGTCACCTAGTAGGTGACATCTGGTGTTAATGAGAGTGATTAGGAAGCAAGCTGTTATTTGTTGCTGGCCACACAGAACAGGCAGTGGTTAGCATTCTTCAAGCCTGTAGGTCTAACAGATTAGGGTTGTTTGTGCAGTTGTGCTTTCATTTCTGTTTCCCTTGGAAGAGCAGTAGCATAATAGAGCAATATATTAAAAAAAAAAAAAAGGAGGGAAAAAGAAGTTGGTGCTTACTTTTGACACTTTATTCCAGTATTGAATCCTGATGGGGCAGTCGTTTACATGTTTGCGCTACGAACTGTGTTCAATGAGCACCAGTTGTGAAGTTTCCAAGTGATTAGAATTAGCCATAGTGATGTTTTCCCTAGTCATGCTCATGTTTGGATGAATGTTTGAAAATGACTAATTAAGGGGTCTAGGAGGAAGGGTGGTTGTAGTGCTGGGTGCCCTGTTTTTTTATAAAACACTGAATACAGTGGTTTCCTTAATACTCATATACCAGGTCTAGACTGGGGAGTAGGGATTCTCTACCTTCATCTGGCCTCTGATGTTTCTGTTTTCTAATGACTCACTGTAGCTATGGAGTGTATCAATCTTATCCTGAAAGGTGTCATCAATTTGTGAGCCCACCACACAGTGAGGTGATTAAAATAGGGACAACTGGATACTGTGCCTAGATAAGAGTGCTTCATTCTGGTTCCAAATCAGTCCTTCTCTGAAGCAATTAATCCTTGGCATTTAACAGGCAAGTGCTGCTGTTTCTCTTGACCAGGTGATAAATCCTCTCTTATGTGATGCTTCTCTGAAACACTTGATCTTCTGAAGTGCCATTTTTTAATCTTGTAAATACATTTTCCCCTGAACAGCCCTCTGAGAGGTAATCAAGGCTGGGGGGTTTGTTTCCCTCTGGTCAGGAGAGCCATTAGTAACTCAGCAGTCTGCTGGTTATAGGAAGTTTTAGCTGATAGACATAAGTTTTCCTTGGTGTTCCTTTGAAAAAGCTGCTAGTGAAAGACTGGCATTTTAGCCTTCAAATGAACATAGGAAGATGGAAAGGCACCATGTCTTGGGTGACTTACCTAATTTCTTTATCAATTACCGTATTAAGTAGCTATGTTAAAAATCTATTCTTCTAGTTCCTGTCTCTCCAGCTGGGCAGCACTGCTCTTTGCAGTTTCTCTAATATTTTTATTCTTCAATTTTGTTTGGCTTCCAGTGTTATACTTGGGAGTTTGCTCCACAGTCCTAGTACATTTAGTGCCAGGAAAAGCTTTTCGTGTAGCAGATGCTTCTTTTTGCTTAAATTTTCTTGTTGTCTCCTTCTGTTCTGCCTTAAGTACTTTTCCTTCAGTAATGGTCATATCCTTCAAAGATGTGTAGATAAATTTATACCTTTCATTTTTACCAGATTATGTATATTCTTTTAAATCAGTGTTTTCATCGTTTTAATGTCTGGCTGTCAATACTTGTACCCGTTTTGATAGGACCAGTGCTCCTGACTTGCTTATTTTTATCTACTTGTGGAAAAAAGTCTCTGCTCAGAGATAAGTCAGTTGTCTTGAATCTTTCTCTTAAACATAATCCTAGTTTTAGGTGAGATACCCTTGTCCTCAGAGCCATAAGTAGGGTGGTCCCCTTTTCCTGGGTTGAGTTTGCAACTTTTCCAAGACTTAAGGATTGTGAGTAAAGTAGCATATACTGGATGGAACCTGTATTTTTTGATTATGAGACTAGTCCTACTGATGCAGGAGATGTTATTCCAGCTACTATGTCTTTCTGCAGAGTTACAACCAACTTGCAGTGTGGCTTTTCCTTTTGTCTTCTAGGATACCTGTATCTCACTGAAATATTCAGAATGTCAAGGTTTTATTTATTTCGTGTTTACCTCTCTATTTTGAGAGGCTTATTTCCTAGAAAAGTTCCCAGTTTTCCCTAACTTCATTTGTAGGAGATGCTCAGGATCTTGCAGGATCAGACAGAGGAAAAACTAAAGTTTTAACATCTTCTGGTATTTGCTGCTCCTCTCAGTTGTAAAGCTAGGAGTTAACTTTCTATCATAGTGTTCCCAACACTGTATGTCCCTTACTCATCAGGATGGTGATTGACACGTTCTTAGAATCACCAGCAAATATAATGTTCCCCTCACCACCTTTTTCCTACTTCTATAAACTTTGTGAAACATAGTACACACTTTGTCTTGTAGTCCTATGCAGCTCTTGTAAGTATACCCTTCCCAGGATATGTGTCATCTGTTTCCATCTAAATCGGCAGTGAATCCTGTGAAGTGAATTGCAAGATTTCAGGATCTGTTTCTTCTTTAGTATGGCCAGTTTAATATGACATGCTCCAGGTACCCTCTTTAGAGGCAGACTTGACCAACCTCTAAGGCCAAATAAGTTTGCATTTTCTGGTAACCTCCTCTGAGCTCCTGATACGATCTTTGTGCTACTCGGGCCCTCCTTGCTCTGTGCTACTCCTGCCCTCTGTGCTATCTCCTCTGAATTAACCTCCTGTAGTCTTAAAAAATTGATAGCAAGTAAGTGGAGATACTTAATGTTTGAAGTACAGAGAAGATGTTACTGGTTTTTTTGTTACATCAAGATGGTGTGACTGAATCCAGTGCCAACCCTTACGGATATTAGTAGCTGCCACTTAACCAATTATTTAGCATTTCTATTGTATGTAAGTGTCTAACCTCTGCAATAGAAATTGATTTAGCATTTTAAATTGGATCGCATGAAACATGATAAAATGCTGAAAATATGGAACAATTGGCTTGGTCAGGTATAATTTGATTCTTAGGAACTTGCATGGCTTACTGGTGCTAGCTCTGATAATTAAATGGCTTTTCAAAATGGTCATTGTTGACTTAAATCTATTGGCAGTGTAGTCAGTGGGAGTTTTAATATTGACTACAATGGCAACAGTTAGACGAACAGATTGCATTAGAAATCCCATGCTGTGTGTTTAATTTCACTTCCTGATACAACAATCTCTAAATATTAAAGAGAATTCTTGCCAAGATAGAAAAGCAGAACATAGCTTTTTTCCTTTCTGACAGTCTTGACTATATCTGTATCCACTCAGTTATTAATGCCGTAGCCAAGTTACCAGATGACAAAGAATGCCTTTTTCTCCAAACTTTAGGATGCAAAGTTTTGCATCTCCATCTCTGTTTTCAGAGCCGGCGTCGCCGCTCCATTATATTTACATTGGTCAACTTTTCTCTCAACAAGCAAACAAAACAATAGCAGAAAAATCCAAGGAGATTTGACTGTCTTATCCAGTTTAGGATGAACTTTCATCCTTCTTATGCCCTATTAAAGGTCTATAAATCTGCTTAATGTTTGGGAATTGCTTTCTTTTCCTGCTCCATTCTGTGTTAGTGTTAATGCTGTTTTTCCCCTACCAACTCTTATTCTCTGTATCGCTGTTTTGATTTGTCCCACACTGGTATCTGAACAAATTATGAATAACCTGAATTTTGAGCCAGACCCGTAAAGTTGTTTTGACCATTTGTTGGTTCTTGCAGTTTTCCTCCTGAGACTAATTTGTCTGTTAATAATTATAGTATTAAGTCTCCCTTGTCACCTTACACGCTGATTACTTCTGATTCTTTCCCTGCATCTTGCTCAATGGATTGCTTAGTTCCTTCATTATTATTTTTTCACTGCAGAAGTTCCCCTGTGCTGTTCATATTTGCTGGTGCACTTAAAACAAAGGGCATTGCAGGACACCTTTTTAGCCCTGTTACAGAGCACTTGCTGTGGCACATTTTTGTTTCATTTACTTTTGCAAGGTTGCTGAGTTGCTTTACAGAAGAGGCTTTTTTTTATGTAGACATACACACTCTGAGGGATCCACTTTTGCAGGTTATGTTAATTAAACTATCCACTGCAAATCATTAGCTAATGGGTCTGTAGGTGGTTGACACTGAATAGAAAGTAGAGCATTAGATCTTCACCAGTACTTTAGAGAACTTTGGAAACTTTTCATTTCTTGCCAGAGTGCTTCACACTGGCACTGCAGTCGTGCTAACATCTGCTCTCCTCCCTCTGTCAGCAGGCTGTATGTGGTACAGAAATAACACCAAGTGCCACCCATCTTCACTGATCTGTAGGGTTTTTTTAAATTTTCCTTTTTAGAAGGTGCAGAAATAATCTTCAGCTGGCACCAGGGTAATATCAGCTGTTCTAGCTTTTCAGCACTAGATGCTTAAAAACACTCTTGCATGGAGTTGAGCATGGGAGTTTAGATACAAATGACTCTGTAGATTAGTGATTCAGAGTAATGTTTAGTAATATTCCTCTTTAGCACAGGGGAGTGTATCTTACACTTCCATTACAGTAAATAGGAATTCTAGCATTCTCAAAGGATAGTCACTGTTTCTCATTCCTAATTCTGCTGTTTGAGTTATAGGGGAGTGGCAGTTGGGGTGTGGTGGTTTTTAAAAATTTTTTTTTTAAGGCGATGTTAAAAATAGATTGCTGTCTCTTGAATCGGTAGAGGCTGTGTCTGTCATGGTGAAAACTGAAGAAAAGTCTAGCCTATATTTTTTCCCTTTTAGGCTTTTTGTACTGGAGGAGGGTTATATGCACAGTGAATGGGACCGTACAAGATGGAGTTCTTGCATCAGAAAGTCTCATTGATTAGAAAATTTGTGTCGTAAAATGTTTTTGTGGATGCTAAGAGCATTGGCTAGTGACATTTTAAAAAACTTGAACAATTAGTTGATTTAGGTCTCTTGATTTGGACTGTAGGAGACTTTGCATCTTTATTTTCTTTTGTTTGCTGGAGCTAATTCCTCATTCCTTTTGAAACATGCTGCAGAGATTCTCTTCAACTGGAGAGTTCTGCAGGGTGTAGTCCTGCTGTTCCTCTAGCTGATACTTGTCCCTTTCAAAAGCATCTTCTAATTCTAGTAAATGTCCAAAGCAAATGCAAACCCTGAAAACTGTTTTGCTGCTTTTCTTCCAGGGCTGCATTTCAGCGGTTTCAAAAACTGCTATATGAACTTTTAAAAAGTGTATTTCTTGTCTGACTTTCAGTAGCTCTTACTGTGTGTGGCAAGATCTGGAACATGACACTTCTTTTTCCCTTTGGCCTTTTCTCTTTAGCAGGAAAAGTTGATATGTCAGCACTTGAGTTCCCAGGACTCCTTCTGTTATTGATCCACATCTTAAAAGGCTGGAGGCCTCTGATAAAAGAACAGCAGCAGCTTTTACATTGCTGATTTCAGGAACCCTGCTGGTTACGCAGAAACCTCAGGGCGAGGTGCGGCTTTGGCTGTGAACTGCAAATCCTGTGCCTGCAGTGGGAGGAGAAATGGAAGCTTTGAGCTTGGATTTAGATCTGGGTTTGGTGAAATAGCTTGAAATGCTAATGAGCTTTGCAGAACAACCTCTGCTCTTGTGTTCCTGGTTCCTCAAGTGTGTGGGAAACAGCCACGTAATGGACTTTTCTTCTCAGCCCACGTTTCTTGCTCACTGACTTTAAAAAAGCAAAACAAAAAAAAATTATAAAATGCACAGCTTGCTGGAGTGGGTTAGGAATGTGCTGCTAGTGTGTTGCATAAGGAATATTTAGTTTCCTAGTGATTCCAAGGCTCTGCAAGTAATATTCTCCCCACAACTGCCTGGGAAGGAGACAAGTAGGGCTGCAATTACAGATGGGGATCTGGAATCCAGTGAGAACAGACTTGCTAATTTGTGCAAGGTCATGCAGAGAGTAAATTTCTGAACGGAGAATAAAGCACTGCGGAGGTCTGTTTCAAAACTCCAGAGTCACTGATGGAGTCTCATTATTTTCCTTACAGTTTTAGTGCTATATAATTACAGGTCCTCTTGTGACCTATGAATGCAATATCAGGACTTTTATTTGCTGGGGACTCTGGAGTTTTGGCCTCCTGATTATTGTAGGGTTGTTATTCCAAAATCAGACTGGGTCAGCCATGGCTTTGTCTAGCTCCTGTCTTGAGACTTCCAAGGATGACAGCTCCGCTGCCTCTCTGGGTAGTGTGTTCACTGTTGCACTGCCCTCCTGGGGAGAAGAATTCTCCGTGTCTGCTGTAGGACAATAGATGCTAGACCTTTTCCCCTCATTCCCCAAGGCCCAGACATTTATTGTGAAACCGAATGAGAGGGTTTTGAGGAGGTACGGTTTTGTCTGATACCACCTAACATTTCTGACTTCGCTGGAAAAGCTTGTGAAAGGTGAGATTATCTTAAGCTGTGATGGCACTTAAACTGGACCTTGAGGGAAGGAGCGCAAAAGAATAGTCTGCAGATTATGCTCTTTTGCCTGCGCTTCTGGGAATGAAAAAGTGAAATTTTACAGATCTTTCTGACTAACAAAGTTCTCATCAGGACTGTGGTGTGCTTGCTTTTGCTCTCCCAGTCCAAATTCTAAAGTTTCTTGTTCATTTGCTCAGGTGCTGATGTTGATTAATTGACTCTCTGTGCATTTGTTGATACTTTTGAGACATTGTCAAACAATTAAGAAAGTGGACATTAGGTGACCCGTATGTAAAACTGTCAGGAGTCTTTGGTACGGTAAGTTGTATGAATTTGGAACATTGACTTACGCAAGAGAACCCTTAAATCTCAGTGGCATACTCAGGATGACTAGGTGATGTTGTTGGGTTTTTCTTTTCTTGGAGAACACTTTATTACATAGTATTTTTAATGTACTTTTTTTTTTCTTTTGCTGAAGGGACAATGGAGACCGATCCAGGCACCGAGCTCCCCGGAATGCCCGCATGTCTGCACCATCGCTGGGGCGCTTTGTCCCGAGGTAAGGCTTGTACATGTAAGAGTAAAAGGGTGTGGAAATCCTGGAGGTACCAGTTGCAGTACAGCTCTCTGGTGCTTTCAGATGGATTCTTTTACTTGCACAGGGCTGCTGTATTCTTGGTTAGCAATTTCTGGGACCCCTGAGATGGCATGTTAGTATGATCAGCTGATCCTGTGACATCTGAAGGACAGCATGGTCTTAGTGCTTCTTACCTGCAGGTTGGGGCTACGGTGAGAACGCAGAATAGGAGGAGAAAAGAATCTGATCGGAGATTCTCAGCACAACATGCTGGTTTGAGATTAGGAAGCTATTGTGGGAGGTAAAGGATTTACTTAATGCTGATCTTCACAGCCACATTGATCAGAGGAGGATCTAATCTGTAACTTGCCTTTGGTTTGAAGCAGTGAAGTGGTTGGCTAAGCGGAGGAGTCCAGCCTTCCTTCTACTACAGTCTGCTGGAATACAGTCATGTTTCCTCAAAGATTGCAGTTGCTGTCCAGGGCTGTAATATACTGGGATGTCTTTCTCCATGTAAGCTTACTCTCTTTGTTTTGCAGACGCTTCTTGCTGCCAGAGTACTTGCCTTATGCCGGGATTTTCCATGAACGGGGACAGCCTGGCTTGGCCACCCATTCCTCTGTCAACAGGGTTTTGGCAGGTAATGAGGTTTCCTTGTTTACAGTAGTCATGTATATTAGTGGTATTTTTCTCATGAATCTGAGCAGAGGAGGATTGATGAGGAAAAGTCTAATTCCAGCTTTTGAGGTTCTATTTAAGTTGCCTGAAACAAGAGAAAGGACTGTTGGAGTGATGCGGTGAGCTGTCATTCAAGTGCTTGGGCATTGCAGATTCCATGCTTCAAGTATGTGTATGGGAGTCTCTGCATGAATTGGGGAGGGGTGCTGTTAACAATTCTCCCTTTGTTTAACTTCCTCCCCTATTCCTAGATGTCTTTTTCTTAACAACCTGACAGACTAATGATTAGCTTGCTGCAGGTCCTTCTAATTGAATTATAGGGTGCCTTGTTCATGTTCCGGCTGGCAAGACGCACACAAGGCAATGCGGGATTCAATTAGGATCTTAATAAGTGCATATTAAAAAACTCAGCTGCCACCACATACGGCACACAGGCATTTGGGAGCCTTAAAGGGCAGGCGGAGGTGGGAAGGGAGGTGGGGGGAAGAGGAGGAGTATGGCGCTCTGGCAGTTCATGAAATAGATGGTTATAGATGACACTTCTTGAGGGTGGGTCTTTTTTGGCTGGGTCTGAGTTGCTCTGTAATTAACCCCAGTGCAGGGGAGCCATCTTTGAGCTTGGGGGAGAACGAGGGATGATGTATGGACAGGTAGGTTGGGATGTGGTTCTCTTCCTTCCTGTAGGTAATCACAGGACCACCACTGAAACGAGTGCTGAAAGGTTTCTCAAACAGCTGCGTGACTCTTTTCCTTATCCTAAGGCACGACCAACTATGCCTAAACCATTTTGGACAGGGTTTGTCTAACCTGTTCTTAAGAGTCTTCACTGGAGTTTTGCCATCCATTTGGGGGTGGAACTGTTGTTGGTTTTGCATGGCTGATTTAGTATGGCAGTGGTCTTGTCTTTGATAACAGATTTCTGGCATCTCCCGGACTTTTGTCTCCCTGGATATTTTGGTTTGAGCGCATGGTTCATAGACCTTGCTGTTGCAGTAATAGTAAGAGCTCAGCCAAAGGCCAGCCTCCAAAGCACCTCTGCTTTTTTTCCTTAGGAAAGAGTGGAGCTAGCCTGTAGCTTTAGCTGACGCACGTACTTTCCCGTGCTGGCTGCCTGTGTGGGCTTTGGCTGTTGGCACGTGGAAACAGCACGCTGGCAGATAATTACTTGCTGCCAGGCAACACTGCAGAACTCTTGTATCGCCCCGCTTTGCTGGAGACACCTGCCTTCAACCCTCCTCCCATCCTCCTTGCAGTTTGCCTGTTCCTTAGTGGCTGGGAAATAGCCTGGCTTTTTCTCCTTGCTCATTTTAGGGAATTCGAGCCCCAAAATACATGTGCTTGCTGTTTGTTGTGTGTACACCAAGACTAACAAAAGAAGGCAGAAGTTGTAATTATAGGACTTTCAACAAACAAGATCAATCTTTTCTGTATGGCGCTGTGGTGAGCCTACTTAAGGCAAGGTTTGTTGGTTCCTACAGTGTCGTGGAACCTCACACTGGAATGGCTGGGACTCCACAGTAAAGGCTTTTATTGACTTAAATATAAAATTAATTCTCCCAATGCAGCAGCTGCTTGTGATACGTTGTTTTAATATTCTGTTTATTTTAGTCTGTACCTACGCTTTCAGTTTTCAGAATGTTTTTTACATTTGTGCTCAAAAACATGTTAATGTGTAGCAGAAACCAGTTGTAAAGATTAGGTGGAGGCATGAAAGATGAGAACTAGAAAATGAGGTTGCAATTGTGGAATAGTCAGAGAATTTATTGTGTTCGTTTTGTTGGTCAGCAGCATTGTAGTTTTCAATATTATATTTCAGAGCCATTGAAAGTTGCAGTGCTGACAGTTACGCTTTCCTTTTTAGTTAGCCTGTGCCAAAGCTTGTGGTCATTCTTTCCTCACTCTCATAGTGAAAAACCTCTACTCAAGCTCAAAAGTACTTTAACCCTGGCCTGGTAGTTACGGGTGAGGTTGCCAGCCTTGGCTGAGGGAAAAATCAGTCATCTATCTTCCTGTTAACACAGGCTAATCTAAACTTGAGTGCCTTAAATTGCTTCATCCTACCATGTATCCAGACTGTCACTTCTGAATTATGTTTAAATGCATAAATGCCAAATGTATTTCTTATGTAACCTCTACAGCATTTGAGAAAAGATGCCAAAAACCCCCCGTATTCCTATAACGTGACAGCTTTCTAAAAACTGACAATAGACTTCTGTGGTCAATTATGAGCGAGAGCTGTTGTTTGGGGAAAATACACCCAGTTAGACTTCTGCTCCTGTCCCCTTCCCCACTTACTGCTGTACGCGGAGAGGAAATAAAAACAGCAGACAGATTTTACGGGTGTGTGAATTACTTTGGTGTGCTGACTATATTTCTTAATGTCAAAGCTCTTGCTGTCAGGTTCTGTCCACGTTTACTTTCAGCTGTCGGCTTTATATGAACAGCTTTCTGTCATTTAAGTATTGTTCTCATGCAACCATTATAGACAATAGCTCCATGCTCGGGAAGACTGCCTTGTGAATAAATTCTTAGAGCAGTCTGGTTTAATGAACCACTAAAAATTTCAGGTTATCTAAGCAGACGGGTTAGTACACAGCAACACAGTAGGTTTGGCAGAATGACTCTGACGTGCCAGGCAGGGCTTAAGTCAGGATTAGAGAGTCCTTTGTACTGGTCAGGGACTGGTGGCCATCCCTGCACGAGGGCGCTTCCAGGCGAAGTATGGGAAAGGTGGCAACAGATGGATAGAGTAAGTGGGAGTTCAGGGGGAGAATGAAGCAATACTAGTCAACATGACAGACAGAGGTATCTCCATGCCAGCAGCCTAATTTGCATGTACCACTGGAACAACAGACAGAGTCCCAGTAGCACCTTCCTGCCTGACTCCTTATCTACTGGTGCAGTTTAGATCTATCAGCTGATGCGATACGCTGCATCACTGTGTTTTCTGGCACCAAGTAAAACACCATGTGAAAATATATTACATCAACATTGTTACCTTTAGCGTTCAAACTTGTAATCACACCAGAAAGTGTTGGTAGTTTGACAAGTTATATTTTCCTGTAAAGTCTATGTTGATTGGCAGTAATTACACTGTCCTCCTTTAATCCTTTATTAACTGAGTCTTATATCAGCTTTTTCATTATTTTGTCTGGAATCAATGTCAGGCTGACAAGACTGACATGTCTCATCCTATTTCAACCTTTTAAAATACTGATATAACACTAGCATATTTTTCAGTCTTCCACATTCCCCTTTTATTTCAAGACTTGTCAAAAAAACTGAGAGTTCATTTGGCAGCTCTTCTAAGGCTCTTGGTAGTGTGGGCTGTAAGCTACCCTCTGGACTCTTCTTTCCGTGGTGAACTGCTGTTAAGTGATGGGGTTGTGGTCTCCAAGGAAATATCCATACAGTGAAAGCTAGTTGAAGTGATTGTTTGCTAAAGTGATGATGAAAGTGGCAAATACATTTTGGCTTCTCACTCGATAGGACTGGTCAATTGCATGTGGCAATACAAGTGGAATACCACACCTTGGGGCCATTTCAGCCTTCTAGTCTCGTGTTCTCTGCCATTTGCAGGCCAACAGAGTGGGTGGGTGAGTGGTTGTTTTTTTGGTTTTTGGTTTTTTTTTTTGGTTCTGTGCTTCCCAGGGGATACCAAAGAGCTGTTCTGTGGGATGAGGTTGCACCTTTTGTAATGGGAGTTAGTACTGCTGCAAAGTTCAGCAGCTTTAACATGCCTGGCTCTGGATTCAAGGAACACACAGCTCAGTACTGTGTTTACCACCTCCTACTGCTTTTTTTTGTTTTTCTTTAAGCTGAAAATTTCTGCCCACTGTTTTGTTTGGGGTTTTTTGTTTGGTTTGTTTGTTGGTTTTGGGTTGGAGTTTTTTTGGTTTTTTGTTTTGTTTTTTTATAAATTTCTCTTTGTCCTAAGTCACATTGTGAGTAGGACACTGCTAAGTAATTTGAGGGCCAAGTCATGGATATTTTTTGGCATCTGGTAGTAGACAGATGTACATTTTAATATCTTTTTAAAAATCAGTAAATACATTTAAAAAAAAAGATCCAATTCATTACCACTAAAGTGCTTATGACCTCTTGTTTGCCTATGTGAACTTTTCCTTTAGGCTTTATAGTAATTGACAGAGACACGCTAATGGTATAGTGGAACAAAGAAGGCTTTAGTTTCAGTTCAGTGGAAGCTTGGAGGAAGAAGATCAGTGTTTGCCAAGGAACTTTGCAGGAGGCTTTAAAAATTGACACAGATGCCGGTTTGTTGATGTTCCTGTTACTCAGCAGGAGACCTGCAGATGAAAGTTTACTGGTTTATGATAGTTACCTAGCTTTGTGAAATGCTTCTGTCTCACCTCACTTTGTTTTAATAGGCATCTATTCAGTTCAACAAACAAAATATTTTTCCTTGAATGAACACAGATCGTGTTTGTCTGTGCTGGCTTTGCCACCAGGCTTTATCTGTTTAAATGGAATCCAACACAATTGCTCTGAGTCCTCCACCTCATGGGGAGATCCAGACTCAGCTTGGCTTAAGGGCCGAGTGACACAACACTCTACAGTTTTTGAGTGTTTTCATTGCTATTTCAGGGTAATAGATTCAGACCAGAGACTGAATGCTTACATGTATTCAAAGAATGAGCTTGATATTACAGATTTTTCCATAGCCCACGCCTATTCGGAGTATGACCTGCTATAAGAGTAATAATGGTGCAGCTTTGGGTATCTCTGCTGGGGTTGACAAACAAAGCTGTCTGTGGCCTCGTTACACTGGGATAGGGCTGAGGCTATAGGTGAAGCTAAGATTCAGTTGATAGCCTGCCTTTAATGGGGATCTAGGACTTCAAAGTGTAATGTTCAGCTGCTGTTTTCCCAAAATTACATAAGCTATCCCATTCTTCAAAGCTTGGCTCCCTGGGAGAATTCTAGGTCACGTGTCTTCAAGTGAATTTCTATACTTCAGCCAGAAACCGCTAATGCACAATTGTTAGAGCATTTGAAGTTTCATCAGGATAAAAATTAGCTAAGATGGTGGATAAATGTTGTCCTTGCTCTGTGACAGGAAGATTTATTTGAGCACGTGATAGTTCTCCTAATAAGAATTAGGGCGGTGACCTCTCACCAGTCAAATTTTTGAACCAGACCCACTAGCTAAGGTGCCTCCTGGTGCATGTTCCCAATCTGTTGATCACTCTAGCTGTGTTAAGGGCAAATGTTCAAATACAAGTGAATAGCTCTAACCTAAGGCCAGTTAAAATGGATGTTGATGAGCCTGTGATACAGACAGTTAGATAGAGTGTTGGTTGCTGCTGCAACTAGAATTAGCCCAGTAACCTTTCACTTCTGCTCTAATGATGGAAGTGATCTTGATAAGAGGCTGCTCTGGTTGCCTTGGAAACCATATTGCGGACAGATTCTCCAGTTCCTCTGGCATTGCAGGTGTGATTGCCTCCCATGGCTCAAGTCTCCTTGACCTAATCCTGTTCTGTCACATACAGTGTCAGTGAGCTGTGAATTCTGTTCTGGGATGCCCTCATCCTTCAAATGTGCTTGCAGTGATGCACAACTGTACAGAGTAGCACTTAGATGACTTGAGAGCACCAGAAGGCCAGCAAGAGTTGATGGAAAAACTCATCCCAGTTGTCTCTGATGTACCCTTGTTTTCCCCACTGTTAGCAGGTATGTACTTCACTTCCTCTGGCAAGGCTTTCTCTGTAGTTGCCTGAGACTGAGTGTTGTTTTGAGTCCGTACCTTCAGCTGTCAGTCATTGGCTTTTTACTATTAGCTTGCTTCTGCCTTTTCCTCTAAGACAACTACATGAATTTGGGTTAGTGTCCTGATCTAATCCTCCTTTTCACAATAGGCAGATCTGTAGGGTAATACAATCAATGAACATAGCCATGTGGCTTTCTATGCAGTGTGTTTCTGTTATAAGTCTGTTGGGTACTGCTTAATATGGAAAGACGTAAACCTTTGAGTAACCTGATTCTCTGTGGTGTCTCTGTGATATACCTCAGTGGACGCTAAACGATATAAGAGGCTTAAAATATGCCTCAAGTTCTTCTGTGACTGGAGAGCTATAGATATGTCACCTTCATCACAAACTTGAGAACTGTTTATAATTTCTGTGAAAGTACAGCCTTTCATGCAGAAATGTAAGGAAGAAAACAGGCTGCAGTGCTGAACTGCAAATGCAGGAACTGAACTCCACAGTAGGGAGTGGAAAGTGTGCCTTTATGGAACTGGTGAGAGGTATCCTTGGAGTTGTTGATTTCCTCAAGACAGTACTTAGCTTCTGAAGACAGTAGGGTTTTGGAAGTGTGGAGAAGACTTTAATTGTGTGACATCCTCTTATTTAAGTGTTAATTTATAAACTTGCTTCATGTGTTCTGATAACACACTTGCAGCCCATGAGCTTTCATGAAGCTTAGCTGCTGGACCTCAGCTCTCATCTGCCTTTGCCTCTCTCCAACTGCTGCTCTCCAAGAGCAGCTTTCAACTATGAAAGTTTTTAACATTGCTTCTCGATCATAGTGGAGTATCTCACAAATAAAATCTCCTGATAGTTCGGTGTCGTAGACGGATTGGATGAAGGCAGAATAAAGTCATACTGTAGTTAACTTTATCTTAGTATTAGATCCATTGTTGACTTCTACTTCATAGATTCTATAGCTGTGGCTACAGAGTTATACCACATCATGACTGTGGTCAGAAGGTGAACAAACATTCTTCAAATGAAATCTCTCTCCCAGAAGGTAGAAATCAGTTTGTTAATGCTTAAAAAAAAACAAGCCTAGAAACCAACTGGTAATATGTAACTTCTTACATACACAGGGGTCATATAGCTGATCCACAGATGCTACATTCTCCCTAGCAGGTCCATCTTCATAGTATGTCAGTCATTTTTCACTGTATTGCAAGACACCAGTGAGTTTGTTTTTTCAGGCTCTGTGCTTTAATTGGCAGCCTAGCTGCCACTTGTCTGGTTCTGTAATCTGTGTCATCCTGTAGCATTGTACCTTGGCACAATGAAGGCTGAAAGGTAGTTGATGTTATTAGCATTTGAATGACCTACAGGCCATCTCTTCTGAAATACTAGTCTTGTGCAAAGACCCCACAAAAGTTCCCAAGGTGGTGGTATTGGTTTTGATGCAGATAAATGCTGCCCAGAGCTAAAGGGGGTTTACTTCTCCCATCTAGCTAGAGGTCTCCTGAAAGTGGATGGTAGGTAGTGTTGAGAGAAAGCCATTAACATATGCATTTATGTGATTGAAAAGGTTGTGTGTGTTGTTTCCAGTTAGCCTTTCCCTCCCATCCAAAATATCAAATTCTACAGTGAAAATCCGTGCGGTTACTCATCCTTGTTTTGATGTCTGCTCCTGCTGTACACTGTTGCATACAAAAAGCATAGACAGCTAGAAAGTGTCAGGGTACTTTGTGTGCTGGAATGGAAAAACATTAATCTGGCTGTCTGCTTATGATGCTCTGCTTGCTCTATGCTGCTCTTCACTTCCTTCTTCCCTTTAGCAGTGAAGGTGCTCTGTGGGCACAAACACTTCTCTGTTGTCAGCTGTGAACAGATCCAGTTTGAATTCTTTGGTTGGGACATTAAGAGTGCAAAGCACTAGAGATTGAAGGGCAAAGGGAATGAACTTGCATCAGAACCCTTGTAAGATGCTATCCCCTATTTGTTTCCAGAGACTAGGGTACTCTCAAGGCTTGAGTGACTCCAAAACCAGTTTAATTTCTAAAACAAATTTGTAATAATATTTTGTAATATCAATGTCTTTATATGGAAAGAGATGCCTCTTCACACCTGAGAGCTGGAGATGGTCCAAAAGTCTCTTAAATATTGCACAATAAAGGTGAACTGAAGAGTCAAAATAGTGTTATTAGCACTTTAAAGCCTGCTCTTGCTCAGTCCTTTTTGTTCTTGTTTTTCCTTTATGCTTTTGCAGCTCATGCCATGGTTCATCTCAATCTGCTAAGTCTGGGAATATGTTAATTGCACTATGGGGGGTATTTACACTGTAATTTTTGGGGCATCTGACTTGGGAAGCTAAGCTTCCTGTATAGTTAGCAGAGAAAGAGAAGCTTCTGCTCTGATTTATCAGCTGAAGTGAGCTGAACTTAGGTGCTCTGAATCTTCTGTGGAGCTGCCACTCTATTTATCACTGATTGTATAGGGAGCTTTGGAAGAGTACCTTTCTGCTGTGGATACCTTAGATGCCTAAAATTAGGCAGGTTGCATCCTGCCCTGATGGCTGAGTGCAGAAAGGATGATATCTAGAAGAGGAGCCTGAGCAGAAGGGATGAAATCGAAGCAGGAAAGGTGGTATAAGAAACTAAGAAAGCAGGAACTCTGAGAGGAGGAAAAGCAACAGCTGTTTGGTTTGTATGGAGGATGTTCTTTCATGTGTGCTTTGCTTCCAGAAGTAAACACTGCTTGGCACAGTGGCAGTGCCAAGGTAACGTATAGCTTTACTGTTGATCAGTGCTGCTCACCTGCTTTCTTTATTTTCTGCATTTATCCACTGAAAAGGTGGAGTTGCTCTCCACCTCCCCCCCTCCCAGTACACAAACCCTACCACTGTCTGCAGCAGGTAATCAAATTTTCTTAGGAGGAGCTGTACCCTTTTTCTGTTTCTGTAGCTTTTTGTTCTGGTTTTTTTTGAGATTTTTTTTTTTTAAAACTTACTCTGGACTGCAAGTATTAATGGATGTTTTGAGACCAGTCAGACAGTGCATGCTTAACTCGCTGCTCAAGATAAATGAGCCTTGTGTGATAGGGATTTTTTTTTCTTGTTTCCACCTGTGCAATTTGAAGCTGGTACTGCCACTGTCACTTGGTGTGCAGCAGTGTTGCAAATTTAATTCTGATAGCCAGGTGTATGGAACTTGGTTTTACGATGTGAATGAGTGCGCCTGCTGCAGGAGCCCTTTCTCAGACCACATCAGTCTCAGATACTCAATAAAAGCTCATGTGACTTCCTCCTACATTATCATAGAATCATAGAATAGTTTGGGTTGGAAGGGACCTTTAAAGGTCATCTAGTCCAACCCCCCTGCCATGGGCAGGGACATCTTCAACTACATCAGGTTGCTCAGAGCCCCGTCCAACCTGACCTTGAATGTTTCCAGGGAT
>NW_008795128.1:4289226-4300844 GCF_000699145.1 Aptenodytes forsteri
GGTCCCAATACGGACCCCTGCGGGACGCCACTCATCACCAATCTCCACCTGGACATCGAGCTATCGACCAATCGACCACTACCCTCTGGATGTGACCATCTAACCAATTCCTCACCCACTGGACAGTCCACCCATCAAATCCATACCTCTCCAGTTTAGAGAGAAGGATGTTGTGGGGGACCGTGTCAAAGGCCTTACAGAGGTCCAGACAGACGACATCTGTAGCCCTTCCCATGTCCACTGATGTAGTCACTCCATCGTTATGCTCCTCAACTTTTATGCTTCCTATGTACCCCAGTGCTGTGACCTGTTTATTAATTTCTTCCCCTTCCTACTCCATGTCCCTTCTTGCTGTGTGGTGTGCATTGATGTGACAGACTGAGGAGCTGTCAACAACCTGTATTTAACAGAGTAGGCAAGAAGCTCTGGTACTTGATCAGAAGCTGTGCTAGATGTGATATAAGGAGACTCATTGTAGGTACGCTCCTTGTCGCTACATGGTGCTGTCTTTTCCACGTTTCATACTCAACATGGCTACAGGACTCAGCAGATAGGGTTTTGGTATTATGAGAAACAAAACTTAACATCTTGATTTCCTATGTGTAGGAAGATAATGCAGCAGTGTTGTTGATGCAGCAGAGCTTTTTGCAACTGTTTTGCAGCTCCTGATGCATTTAAAATATTGTTTCTTGTGCCTCACAAGCGAACATGTTAGGTAAGCGAATGCACTAGTACTGTAATCAAGTTTTATTAGCAAGTGAATTAGCCTTATGTCTTGTAACTGGATGTTTTCTGGATCTTTCATCATGCCTTGCTCTTTTGGTTTCATGCCTCAAAATGGGTAAAAGGGGCCCACTTTGAGCATATGCAGATAGATAAGGAAGTATCTACAGGACAGCATTGTGGGAAAAGCTCTTCAGGAAAGCAGACTTTGGCCTGTTCAGGGATTTGCTTGGGGCCAATACATACTGTTTAACATCTTCATTCATCACCTGGATGATGGGTCGGAGTGCACCCTCAGCAAAACTGGGAGGAGTAGGTGATGAACCAGCAAGTTGTGCTTCTATTCAGAGGGACCTTCATAGGCTGGGCCAACAAATCTCATGAAGTTCAATGAAGAGAAATGTCAAGTCCTGCACCTGGGGAGGAATGACCCCATACACCAGGACGGGCTGTGGACCCTACTGGCTGGAAAGCAACTTCGCAGAAAAGGCCTGGGGGTCCTGGTGGGCAACAAGTTGAACATGAACCAGCAAATGTGCCCTTGCAGAAAAGAAGGCCAACAGTATACTGGGTTGAATTAGGAAGAGCATTGCCAGCTCTTCTGGGGTGGTCAGCGAGGTGATCCTTCTTTTCAGCCCTGGTAAGGCCACATTTGGAGTGCTGCGTCCAGTTCTGGGCCCCCAGTGCAAGAAAGGCACGGACATACTGGAGTGAGTGCAGTGAAGGGCTACAAAGATGAGTAAGGGATTGGAGACTCTGACTTGAGGGGGGAGGCTGAGAGAGCTGGGACTGTTCAGCCTGGAGAAGAGGGGGCTTGGGGGTGGATCTTGTCAATGTGTATAAATAACTGAGGGAATGGAGACAAGAGAACCAGGCTCTTAGTGGTGCCCAGTGAAAGAACAAAAGGCAATGGACACAAATTGAAATTCCGTTTGAACTTAAGAAAACTTTTTCTTTTTAATTGTGAGAGTGGCCTGGAAATGCTGGAAGATGTTGCCCAGAGAGGTTGTAGAGTCTCCATCTTTGGAGGTATCTAAGTTTGACTGGAGATAGTCCCTGGTAGCCTGCTGTAATTCACCCTGCTCTGAGCAGGGTGATGGACTAGAGCATCTCCAGAGCTCCCTTCCACCCTCGATCTTCAGTGATTCTCTGAATCATGTGAGTGCACAGGAGCAGCGACAGGATGCTTGGGTTCAGTGTAGGTGAGAATGGAGTTCAGTTTAGCTGAAGCTGTGTTAAACACTGTATTTCAGCAGTAGGTACAGCTGCTTCTGGTTGCATCTATTGGCATTGTCTGCTAAGCCTATTGTAAAACCTTGTGATGGCTGTTACTGCAGAGGACTTCCTTCTCTTTGAAGGTTTGTTTGAGAGAGCAGATGTTACTGGAGAATGCTTTGTTACTAGCTTTCCATGAGGATGCTTATTTTGTGCCAAGAGTCTCTCAGTTCCTTTTGGTAAGCTGAACTGAAAGCTGAAAACCCCTCAGTCACCCACTTCTGTAGCATAAGTGTCCATAGAAAGAGTTGGTGTGGATTAGCAGCTGTATGTTATGAGCATAATGTACAACTTTACTTGCAAATGAGATTAGAATGAGGGCAACTTTTCTGGTCAGAGTAAGTGCAGACCACTTTGTTTTACAGGATATGCTTGATGAGGTCTGAGGTGTCAGGGGATTTTTGGCTAGTATCTGGAAATGTGACTGCACTGAGATTGGCGGTAGTTGGAAAGATCTGCATTTACTCAAGTGCGCCAGACACTGTCTGTGACTGGCTGTGTTTCAGGAGTTGTGGAGATGTTTGCAGTACGTTGTCCTTGGTTATGCTGCCCCATGAGAGAAGTTTGTTAGAGAAATGTGTATGACTTTGTCCTCCATATGAGAAAGTCCTGTTAAAGGGTTAAGAGGTCCCAAACACAGAGCCTTGAAGTGCTAATTACACTTTTACCCTTAAGTTTCCCCAAAAGGATGATGGTGCAATTGCAGGGTTATTGTTGCTAGCCCTGGTACACAGGCTTCCATATGCATTTGTGGAAGATGGTTCAAATGCAAACAGAGTGGTACTCAAAGCCTTGAATTAGGCTGAAACAATAGGGAAGATTTTGGACAGTTAAAGGAAGCAGTTTTATGGAATGACTCTGGGCCAGAGGCAAGATGTATTTCAAACAAGCCAGCTGTTAAGAACTCTTAAGAGCCTAGAGTTCAGTGTTAGCAGTCTATTGCTGTTGGCCTTTCAAAGAACCAGGTGTTTGGGGTCTGGGGTCAATCCATGTCTGTCTGTAGATAGTAAAATATGGAGTGTGACAGTGGCAATCTCGATCTGTTTGTTTGGAGGGCAGATCTTTCCTGCAGTCACTTCATTCCCAGTGATGATCCAAGCAATGGTACATTGTGGGTAAGTGAATATTATTACAGCCCAGAGTGGGATTAGATACCTTGGGACAAGTAATGTGTATCCCATTTGCAGTTTGTGAAGGTTTGTTTTGGGCAAAGTAGTGACTCTGAAAATGTCTTTGGGGAATTGCACGTGAACCAAGGGAACGTTAATTCCTATCATGATGACATAGCTCTAAGACCTTATATAGGTAGGCAATATCAGGGAGTATGAAACTGCTGTTATCTTTTTATATGGTCTTATTAACACCATTCCAGATGGTGTGCAAATCCATGTGCGATGTCTGCACTTCAGAAGGGCTCAAAGTGGCTGAAGGAAGAATCAGCTGAGGAAAACTTCAGCTATAGAATGACATAAGCTTAATGTACTTAGCTAATCAAAGAAGTAGTAGGTAGTTGTCGTTACTTGATTGGTCTAGATATGTCTATGTGGGGGAAAGATTTCTGATAGAGCATCTTTTAATTCCATAGACAAAAGGCATAGAAAGATGCAGAAGCTGACGTCAGACCAATTTAGATTGGAAACAAATGGCAGATGTTTGAGTGGTGGTGTTGGGGGGGGGTTATTTCTTGAAGTCCTGCTACATAAAGTTCCCACTTACCTTATGGTAGCTAATTGCTGAAACAGGTGAGTTTTTTCCAGTACATGGAGTGTTTAAACTAGCAAAATTGTTGCCTGGGCTCAAGGGGAAGTTTATGAGCATAGTACTGGTCCTGCAGTTCCTGGTATATGTACAGGAGTCTTGATGGGATGTCTTCAGTGGTCCCAGTGCAAGAGAGGTCCCACTAGCCATTTGCATCATGTCACAAGCTGTAGTCTGTTCCAGTGCCACATGATGGAAGCGAGCACTGAATCTGAGAAAGCTTGTATATTGTATTTGCTGATGCAGACTGTCCCAAGAAGCCTTTCTTTGTGTTGGTGGCTGGGAAGCTAAAGCTGGCTTTGAGATTCAGAAAGGCATTAGAGAGAGATGATGATGTTCTTAACAGTGAAGGGTGCAGGCTGTTTCCTTTTGTGTGCATTGTTAAAGCAATAAATTTCTAGATATCAGAAGGGGTAAGGCTTTGCAGAAGTGCTCGTCTTTTTGTGGGCGGTGAGGGCCCCTTGGGGACCTGTCTCTTTGTGGGTGGTAAAGCTCACTTAGCCATAAAAGTATTTTCCCACAGCTTGCTGCCTCCTTTTTAAAGCGGGGAAAAAAATAATAAAAAAATTACCCACGCTCCAGAGTGCAGAGGGGGGGGCAGGGCCCCATGCGATCTGCCGTGCGGAGGGGTAGGAATTCTCAGTGGCCTGCCATGTTTGGCTGCCACCTTTGAAGAGAATAGTGATGATTTTTGCTTACGTGTTTTACATGGGGGAAAAACCAACCACCACAAAGCAAACCCGGAGCCAGATTTGCAGCACCCAATATAGAATATCTTCATAGACATTTTTATAGCCACCCTGGCATAAAGATGGAGGAAGCTCTTGCTATGGCAACGTAGCTGTATGTTGTATTAAGGGATCTGATAAGGATGCTGTGTACTGATCCTCCAGCTCCCTTTCCCAGGTAGATAGGATTATACCGTCGGATCCTTCTGCTTGCTACCCTGGAGGGTTTTGTTTATAATTGTGCATTAATGTATCAATCTGTTATCACTTAATATAGTCAAATTGAAGGTTGTTGCTAGCTATTAGATTCTGCAGTGATAGTTTTCCCTCCACATAGTATCATTACCTCAGCTTGCTCTGTTTTATGCTTCTGGCCTGCTGGCTTTCCTTGATTACGGGGAAAGATGTATGGGAAGGTGTTGTAAGGTTAGTCACAACTTGCCTGCCTCTTCGGAGTTACTTTTGACTTGTGGGTTTGCTCATCCCAGATGGGTTTACCTTACCTGTGTGGTTTACCTTAACATGAGCCACACTGAGAAATCGCCCTCTCTGCGTGGAGGCTGGAAGAGTTTTAGAACATGTCCTTGGCAAGGGCAGAGCCTAGGGAAATAAATTTAGGCTGTGGACTTTTCCCAGAACATAAAAGCTGCCTTTGTCGGTGGTTTTGGGGTGTTAAACATGTGGAAGGTGGTAAGTGTCCTGCATGAGACAGAGAAATTCTTAAAGAAAACCAAGCAGAGGATCCAAACAGTATTTGTGCAATAGCAAACACAGGCCTTAGTCAGGATGAGAGCACTATATAAACTCATACCAGCTTTTTAACTCGTTGCCTCAGAACTCAATCAAAAGTAAATGCAGACAGCAGGAGATTTTATACACTAACAAATATAAACAGGAACCAAGGGTGGAGGTGTACTTCATATATGTCTCCCCCCTCCCCGCCCCCTGTTTTTTTTTAAATTAGTATACCACTACCTCTGGAGTGGGGCAGAAGAGGGAATGGTCTCCAGTGTCTGCAGGAGCTCAGAGAGTTGATTTTGAACTAAGCAGGAGCTGCAAGTCAGTGCTACTAAAGGAAGCTGTATTTTGCTTTCTTGAGCAGTAGGTTGACACACTCTCCTGCTGAGCTTGGTGTGGGCTGTAATCCAGCAGCCCTGGCATGCAGGAGTTATGTTTCTGAGATTCAAAATCAGCAGGAGCTGTGAGCCAGCCTCTACAAATGTAATTGCTCTCGTCTCTCAAGTCCTGCTGAGTTCCCTGGTAGCCTGGCTTCTGAACCCTGCTCTTGCTGATCTGGGAACCAGATTCACATCTCTTTCCCTTGCTTCAAGTGCTGCCTGAAACTACGATTTCAGCTGTATTGACCTGCTTCAACCCACCTGTTTTTGCAGCAAGGGTGGGAAGGAGTATGTAGGTGTGGCTTATGACCCATTAGATAACTTTAGAGCTGGCAGCAAGCACAGAGATCAGTGTGGAAGAAGTTGTGGTGATGTTCATAATTGCTCATTTGTCTCCTTCAGCATCTTTGGGGGGTGGTGAGAATGGTAGTGGTGGAAGTCATTCACAGAAGGCAAGGGAGGAGTAATCCAAGAATCAAAAATGTTACCACCTTTGCTAAGTAAGAGATAACGATGACGGCTAGACTACTAGTCCTGAGCTTTGACCAGAAAGGGGGTCACTAGAAGTAGAGCAGCTTTAGTAGTATTTGAGAGATGGAAGGCAGACTGGAGAGAATCCAAACTGGACTTGTCAGAAAAAGAAAAGTCCCTGCAGGGAGTTCACATGGTGCAGTTTGAGAGCTAGAGATGAGAAGAACATGGGGGTGAATGCATTTCCCCTTCTCACCCTAGACATCCAAACTGTGATCCAGAGTCTCTGAGGAATTTAGAACTGCAAGAAGTTAATGCATGTTTGTATTGTGAGAGGAAAGAGAAGAGCATACGAATGTGTATTGTGAAATGGCAAGGGATGGAAATTGGCACAAACTAGGGAGATGGGGATAAAACCATAGACGCAGGTGGAGAGCTTAGAAGGGTCAGGAAGATGCTTCTGTATGTGATGGGAGGAATTGTAGGAGGGGAAGGGAAGGTTGAAAGGATGGAGGAAGTAGTGTCACTTTGTAATTTTCTTATAAGCAACTGAGATTCTGCACAGAGAGAAATGGAGGCTGGAGGAGGGGAGGGTTTGAGGAATGAGTCAAAGGTGGTGATGAGGCAGCTGGGATTGCAGGCGTGGGTTTCAGTTAAGCTGGAGAAACACTTTGTCTTCTTTCAAACAATTGTTCATATTAGCATTCATGGTGTGGGCATGCATGCACCCAGCCATGTGATGTCTCCTGGTGTGCTGCACACACAAGTTGTTTGAGGATCTGTCTTTTGGTTCATGACAGACCAACCCAGTCAGATTTCTCTGTCTTCCCTGAGGTGCCATAGTAGAAGTAGAAGAGCAAAGTTGCGTAGTGGAGGGAATTGGTCTGGTGACAGTTTTCATTAGAGTTGTCTAGCAATAGATGATGGAATGGGAACTGGTATTGGGGTGGGTCAGGTTCAAAATCTGGTGGGGAGCATGACTGGGGGAAGGAGGCAAACACCCAACACACACACATGCGCGTGCGTACACACTCCCATATGCCCATTATGAGGACACTGAAAAGCCTGAAGGAAATCCAAAACTACTTTGACAGAGTGGAAGGGAAAGAAGACACAGGAAAAAGAGGGCTGAGCGCAGACAAATAACTAACAGTGCTTATAGACTGGAAATCATAGCAAGGTGGAATGAGAGAGAAGGGCTGATGGTAAACGCTGAAAGACGTTAAGTTGTGGTGGGGAGGGAGTCAGTAACAGAAAGTTTAGAGAAAGAGCTTATAGGCCACATGGAATGAACAGATTTGCAAAGATTTTGAAGGGTGAGGTGAGAAGGCATGTCACTGAGGACTTGAGTGCATTCTTTATGTGGAAGGCACGGAAGGGGTGCAAGGGGAGCGTGTTTCTATCTTTTCCTGGCCTAGCTTGGCCGCTGAGGTTCCACACCAGACCCCTTGTTCGCTAGATACGTGCGTGTCTGTTGACACAGGAAACAGTGAAAGCTGAAGACAAAGCCCTGTCATAACTTCTCTGCTTGCAAAGAAACTAGCTGTAACTGGATGTCGGTCTCCCTACTTCTGTGATTTTAGTGAGCTTCTGCCTAACTTCTGCTGTCCTCTGACTTGTGAGGCCTAACGAAATTGTCCTTTGGGACTGTAATTTTACACTGATCCTAGGACTGAGAGGCTGACCTGGAGTGCTCATCATCTTCTAGGTTGTACCACTGCTGATTCTTTGATCTGGTAGGAGCTGGACCTCTGCCTCTGCTGCTGTGAGAATGAGATCTTGAAGCCTCTCACCACAGTTTCTTTTTAGTTTGTGACCCCCACCTCCAGTAAAGCATGGCCTGCTCCAAATCTCAATTGTATATAATCTAAAATCTTACCGCAAACCAGTAAATTGTGATTGCCCTATTTTCATCATCTGAATTTTCCTCCACTCTTGCTTATAAATGCTGTATGGAGTAGCTGTGGTGGTTATATTGTATAGCAGCTTCTTGGACAGGTCTGTGTAGTATCCTCTGGAAGTATTATGAGCTAATTCAAGCTGGATTAAGGTCAAGTCTGCCCTAAAAAGAAATAAAACCCATCTGAAGTATCCATCTGTTGTGCAGCGCAGGGCCTGCATGCTAAGTAGCTAGGATGTACTTCTACCTTGAGCTTAGGTCTTAGTTTTTCTGTGTGTGGCTTTGAGTTTGACTTTTAATACTCCTTAAAATAATGGGGTAAAGCGTTAGTCTCTTTTGATCTTGTAGTCGCTTTTGTAATTGCAGTGGATTGGACCTGTCTGGGTTGAACTCAGCTGTGGCACTGATTTACAGAAGTCACTGCAAGGTTATGAGCTTGGCTGAACTCCTTGGTGGAGTCCTGCTGCCCTCTGGGAGCTCTGATGCTGTGTCACTGTTCTGAATGTCACACCGTTAATTTCACGTTGTTACACAGTGGTCCATCAGGGTGTGGACCAGTGTGCTTTGTCAGTCCTGCTCTGCATACTCTGGGATCTGGGTCACCCCTTGAGTCTGAATCTCCGCATTGGCTCTATGCGGAGATCCCTCTGGATTCAATGAGGTGCTGGAACCTGCTTTGTGCATTAAAGCTAGTGGCGATAAGGAATGAGTCTTGTTTCCATTGCTGTCATCTAGATCATGCCAAACCGCCCTCAAAACTTCCTCCATCAGAAAGTATTTAAAACATTGCGAGAGCCAAGTACTTTATTTGTTGTAGGTTTCTTTTATTTTGTTCTTTTCCAGTCAGAACAATGTGGTCTCCCCATTGTGTTCTTCCAGCCTGGGCTTCCTCCTTTCCATCTCACCATGCTTTAAATTTAAACTGCCTTCCCATTAGTTAAACTATTGTTAGATTTTGTGTTTTCCCAGCTTGCTCGTTTTCTGCTTTTTTTGGTTGTCTCCCTGTTCACCGCTTTACCCAGAAAACAGCGAGCCTGGCTGCTTACTTCCCAGTTCCTGTCCTGCCTTCTCTTTTGCTCATCAGATTGGGGATACCTTATAAATTGTTCCCTTTAACGATGTCTTTCCAGCTTTGTATTCCCTATGCAAGGTTAGTGCCTGTTTTCTTTGCAGACACAGTGACTGTGCAGGACCCACCGGTCTGAGAAGAGGCTCTTAATGAATACAGTGCACCCTTAAAATACATTTCATAAATGCCACTTATCAGGTCTTCATTTGCCCTAAGACACTTTGTTAGTTTATTATATGGAGTTTATTTAAGTTGTCAGGACCTGCATTCTTATTAATGGAAGTGCATTTTTCTCTGAGAGCATGTGACTTCATCTTAACCTCCCTAGATGAGTACAGATTCAGAACAGACAAGTATTTCCTCAACAGAGCTATCCTGCTCACAGGATATTATGACTGTGAAATGTAATCAACCATTGAGCATGTTTAGCTTAGTGCTCTGTATTGTGGTGGTAGCTCAGTCCGTGTCACTAAGCTGACACAGCATTTTCATTGCAAGTTTGGATGCACAGGGCTTGTGCTGTAATATAGCAGTCCTGAAATGTGTTGAAGGATAGTAAGAATTTTTGCAAGTCTTCCATTCACTGGCAAGTACAAGTCTTTGAATGTGTTTCTGTGCTTGGAGCTTTTATTAATACTGTGTACTGCTATTTCCACAATGAAAAGTGGCTCCAGTGTGGAAGCTTGGTGTTGTACTGATACACAGTTAAATCTCAGGAATTCAAACCCTTCTAGGGAACATACTGCTTCTTGGATTAGTGAAAGTTTGTATTATTGCAATGTGGTGATTGATAAGGCATGCATGTGTCCTACGAAGATACCGCTGAGTTTTTTTTTTTTTTCCACTGCAGATGGGTGTTTTGGCATAAGCTGCACATTTAAAGTGTTAAGCACACATTCTTGCAGTAAGAGCTGCAGAGGCAGTAGCAGGCTTGCTGATTTGTTTGGATTAATAGGATTTCACGTAGTTAAATTGCACACTCACAATGAAAAAGGCTCTTCTGTGTAAAAGCAGTTTCACTCGTTATTTTTGCATCTATTCTGCATCTCTCTGTTGGCGTAGCTATATTGGTTAGATGGGAGTGCTGTTACAACACTATTTGAGCCTCTGCTCAGGAGATTTTTCGGTGTGAACTGAAACTGTGGCCACACTAACTTATGATCTATGGAGTTGATGATAAAGTATAACCTGTGTGGAATATGGGCTAAAGTTGGCAAGTGTCCAGGCAAACAGTCCCTACAAGAAAATCTCAAGAAATTGCAGGAGCTCTGAATTATCTAAAACTATATACAGCAGTTTTGGCAAGGCTGGGTTAGTCTGATACTGTGTTAGTGTCTACGTTAAGATGAGTGAACTGCAGTAGACCTAGTAGACAGTGTGGGTGGTGTGACAACTGTGGAGGACACTAGCCTTGGGGGATAAGGACGTTCTGGTTAGGCAACGACAGCAACCCTGTGAAGGAGTGTTTTGTTGCTGCAGCGGAAATATTCCTCTGAATCCAGACAAACTCTGCTAGACCAGAAAGTTAACTTCTTTAATGATTGTTGGAGGCAAAAGTGTCTTAATACCATAACAATTCAGTTTCTCAGTGCCTGTGTTACTGACCAAGGCACTGCTAATGGAAAGGCCGGCCGTGGACGTGCCAGTGGGACCTTGCAAACTTTTTCTTTGGTAAGAGAGCTGGCACCGGGATGCAGACAGGCAAATGACCCTTAGAAGTCAGATGTTTAGCTTTTTTGCTTTGACATACAGCAGCAATATTTGAGGACTCTGCCCAGCCTGAGTCACATCGCACAATGAGCTCAGATGGGCTCTTGTGCTGGGAGGGCCATTTAAGCAGGACAGGGGAAGTCTGGGAAAGCAAGTCCCTGTTCCTGGAATAGCTACTTGAGGAAGTTTGTCCTTGTGTTCTTCAGAAATGCGGCAAAGTGAGATGGGAGCTCTGGAGACTCGAGAGCTTAGAGTCTGGTGCCTGCTCACAGCTCCTTGGTGGAAAGCTGCCCCCTTTGTCTAGTCTCTGCAAGACTCTCCATCTGAGGCAGTTAGGATTAGCAGGCACATTTCATGCTCTGAAAAGTCAGAAAGGGAAAGAAGAGGGAGTTTTACAAAAGGAAATGCCTGCCAGGCACAGATTTCGCTTGGTTTTTGTGCAGAGAATAAACACAGATGTGAAGGTTAAAAAGCAGACTTCCAACAGCATTTAATGAAGGGCTTGGAAATGATGCAAGGGACTTAGTGACGGGAGAGAGTGGAGGCATTGCAAGGGGCAGAGTTGGCAGAGGGAGGAGCCCAAGCGAGACACAGCACAGATTAGCTATTGAGACCTTCCTAGTTCACCTTCACAGGGATTTTGTGAAACTTAAATTCTGGCAGGAGAGACATGGCATTTTGATTTTGGAGAGTCACCTACTGTTTCGGGAAGCTTAGAAGGGAGGAGGGCTGTGAACATGCCCTTGTGTGTGGGTTCAAACAGAGGTGAAGGAAGAGAATACATGTTTCTTTAGAGACTGTGAAGTTCAGCTCTCTTCTGCCTTTTCATCTAGCAGTGTGTCCTGGCCTCATTCGCTCCCCACCCC
>NW_008795128.1:4300879-4363881 GCF_000699145.1 Aptenodytes forsteri
TTTAATTCTGAAAAACACTTTTCTCTTGTAGTGTCAGTTGCTTGGGAGCTGATTTCAAATGTATTATTTTACTGATTTTTTTAGTAGATTGATACAGACCTCCAGATGGAGAAATGACTGTAACCCAGATTATTGTTTCTCCTCACACCGACAAGGTGAAGTTGTCTTTATCTCCCCAGTGTTTTCCAATAAATAGGTTTCTGACTCCCATGCCAGGGCAGTAGCTGATGGCTCTTACAGCAGATTCTGTAAGTATCAGAGGATTTTATGGTGTATGGAATAATAGAAATTAGGAAGAAAGCGTAAACTCCTTTCTCCAGTGCTTTACTCATTGTTTTTTGTTAGGGCTTCTTTATGCATACAGACAAAATCATCTAAAAGGCTGAAAATACGCAGAAAAGGTCGAAAAAAAAACATTAGTTAAATAAAACGCAGATTGGAATGTATTTTTAGTGCTTGAATATTTTCCCTAAAAGGCTGTACTGTAGGAAACATGTTTTACTGCTTGAATCATGTGGTAGTATGAGGCATGCTTTTAACACATGCTGCTGTCACATGGAAATAAAGAAATTGTCTCAAAACAAGCAACAATGTCTGCAGAGACTTCCTTTAACAGCTACAGCAGTTATCTGACTGGAAGACTCCAGCCTTGACTCCCCTTCCCAGCAAGGGGCCCAAATGAGGAAGGAGAAAGCTTTGCTTTTTTTTTTTTTTTTTTTTTTTTTTGCCCACCCACTTCCCAAACAACTTGTAAGCTGTTTCAGCCAACGAAAACAGATGTTTCTTTCTGTTTCCATAACCTTTTCCTGTCAAGCTCTTTTAATGATACAGCATCTCCACTTGCAGGAAGATTTCTCTTGACTGTCTAGCCTGATAACATTTATTTCCACCTTTGTGCTTCATGGAGCACCTCCATCTCTTTACATACCAGTCCAGTACTGTACCCAGTATCAGAATTCCAGGAGTCTCATGGTGGTCCCTAAACAAATGGGGTTTTGCTGTTTAAAATGTGTATGCATGTGTGCCATTACATAGTGTAAAGCAACCAATATAGTGGAGCCTTCCCACAGAACTTCCCATCCACTGCAGCTAAAAGCATCATAAATGACAAATGAGAAAACAAACAGCTGAGCCTAAACAGTCCTTGTTCATAAAGATTTTCTTATAAAGAAGAAAATTGCACTTACCGGCTTCATTTGAGTTGTACAAATGTAAGAGCACCACTAAGACTTGCAGCTCTGCTTCTTTTGCAAGCAGGATTTGAGGCTTCAGTTCTCTGGTGAATTGTACTTACTACCCTGCAAGAACGAACTTTTAAACTATGCAAAATATCCTCTGAAGCATAAGCTAAATAATTATATATCAGTAGCAAGATACAACTATTACTTTCTGTTCCATTGCCAAAGTCAGGCTCTCACTTGTCTCTTTCATCCCTTCTCCTTTCCAGCAGTTGTTGAGCAGTTATGTAGCTCTCCACTCATCACTAAGGTGAGGCGTGAGTAAGACACTCTATACCCACGGTTCAGATGGTATTTGTTTACCTTTTTTTTTTTTTGATGGCATGAGAGATTATGAATCTTATGGATGAAAAATAGTATGCAAAAATTGTTTTAAATCCTGACAGACTTTCGTTGTGGCAAGGCTGTACTTGAGCTGATGATTGGTAGTGATTTAGGAGGTAGAAAGAAGGAATTTCTTCCAATTTATTTGACTGGGTTTTTTTCTATTCAGCAGTGCATGTCTGATATTGGATGGTTGCAGAAAGTTCTTGGCAAGTTGGAGACTTAGGCCATGATCTGTCACTAACAGTAGCTGAGAGGGTTGAGGTAGCTGCAGCAAGGAAATGAAACTGCTTGTTCCTTATTGGTCACCCTGAGTAGGATGAGGACTTCCTGAACAGTGACATTTGCTTGCTCCAATGTGTATATGCAAAAGCTGTAAGATACCTTATTTGTCACCGAGGGGAGTATAGGGTTTTCCTCATCAGAGAGGTTCTATGTGAATATTGCTGGCTCAACTCTTGCTGGTTCTGGAAACTCCCCATGCTGTTTCATATCTGATTTTCCAACTTCCATGTGTAGCAGAGTGACATGAGCAGGGGCATCTCTATGGGGTGAACAACAACAGAAAAGCGGGAATTCTCTTTCTTAAGGAGAAAAATTATCGGCTTGCTTGGTGAAGTGCAAACAATTCAGAGAAGAGGGGAATGCATTTGAAAAGGACCTTAACCTCTTCTGATTTCCCTGAGGGAAAACTGGACCCTACCATCAAAGACAAACGCTTCCCAGATGCATTTCTGTATTAATTGTTATATGATCAGACAAAGAAAGATCTTTAACGTCAGGAAGGTAAGATGTCAAGGAGCCATCATGACTGTACTGGGGATGGAGGCTTTGGGCAGGGCATCTGTTCATTTATTGTTTGTGTTTCTTGCAAAAAAACTGATTTCCTTTTGAAGTCTGAAACTTGTGGCTGGAAAATTCCCTTTCCTATATGTTGCTTGCATTGTTCACAATGTGAGTGAAACCCTTGGGCACTTGACTGACCTCCTATTAGGATGCTCATCTTCACTACCTGCACCTGAGGCCTGCTCAAATTCCCATAGTTGATAGGACTGTGGAACTCAGCATGTTAAGCATTGCCCCTTTTAAAAGGAAATTTTGTAATAGGAATGAGCATGAATGGGAAATTGCATTTCTTCTTATTTTGTACATCTGGGGTAAAGGAAAAATAATGGCCTTTTGAAGGGTTCAGCCTTCAGAGAGCATAGACCTCTTTGGGGCTTTCTCAGTTAACATCAAATCTAAGATCCCTTCAGTGCTTAGCATATGCCAAGCTACCCTTAGTAACATTTTGTGCATCGATTCATGAAAATTGTTTTACTTCCTATTTACGGCTTGCTGGTACATTGAAAAACAAGCAAAATGAATCCTTGAAAATACCAGGTTGCTATGTGTACTGTTTTGACAGCATTAGCACAGTTTTAGATAGTTAGCTCGGCCACTTCAAAGGCAGTGTCTTCATGGTATCCTGGAACAGATATTTGCTGGGACTTGTCAAATTCATATTCAGGATTTAATATATTTACTGTGATCAAAGGTAGTCCCCAAAACCAGGCTGCCCCATAAAATACTTTAGGATCGGAGATGCACAAGAGCTGGTTACATCTCCACTAGGCTTCAGGGATCAGTAGTCACATTTCAGCCGAATTCAAATTGCTTCAGAACTGGTTGAGAGAATCTGGTGTATTCTTGCAGCAAAGAGCTTTATCCTTGGTTTGTCAAATAGATTTGTCCTGTGTTTTGGGCTTCCTGGAGCCTGGATTATAGTAAATGTAAAACTTGTCAGCTGTGATAGATCCTTTCTGCAAGTGTAGGATAACCTCAGTATCATTAGCCACAGTTACAAATGGGCTTATAAAGAGGTAATTACTTTTCAAAGGTACTCATGCTTAAAGATGCAAGTACTAATCTAGGGGGAATTTTATACCAGGGCTTAATCACTGTCTCAAATTGAGTCACAAATTAGCTCAGGGACTTCTCCAGCTTCCTCAAGCTTATCCATAAGCATCTTAATAAATTTTTCTCTCACTATGAGGGGACCTGCCAGACACTAAAACCTTAAGAATAAAGGACCTAGTCTAGAAAAAAAATTGAGTTCTGGTTTCTGTTAAATACATGGGAAGGAAATTCCCATAATATGTAGATGTTCCATACTCTTGAAACTTGTACCCCAAAGCCTGTGCAGCTCTAGAGTATTAGCTCTTCCTCTGAGAGTCTGATAGTAGTAGTCTGGAAGTATCCTGCTCTTCACTGAAGGAGTGCTGGAGTGCCACGGAAGGTGGTTTTGCACTGCTTTTTTCCCTTTCAGTCTAAACTCAGACATTGGCTTGCATGGCTTGATTCATAAATGAGCAATAGCTGACTGGCAAAGGTTCATTTCTCTACATGCCAAGATGAGTTGGACCCTCTGAGGGGATTGATGCTGATGGATAAATATGTTACGTGTAGGTGGCCTATAAGAAGAGATTTGAGGATTTTTTTTTTTTTAAGTCTTTGTTAAGACTTTTTCCCCCCCACTCTTTAAACTCTCTTGTCATGTGCTGAGTGGGGGTGGATGGAGATCGGGGCGGTGGGGGGAGAAGGGGGGGCTGCTGAAAGCATTTATCTTCATTTCTGCCATCACCCAGTGTTTATTACGCAGTGATAGACAGACGCAGGAAAGCTGCCAATCAAACCTACGTTCACTGCATTTCAATTGGCCTTCGCTTTGGATTTCAGCATTTTGAAATCTACATCATCTCTGCAGTAAAAGGTGGTTCTGTTCATGGGAATGACAAGCCTGAGACCCTCTGGTACCCACTGCAGTCACTTGTGATCCCATCAAACAGTGGAAGACCCAGGAATCAGGACAAACTGTCAAGTGCTTGGTGAGAACTGTTGCTTGTAAGAGCTGATCTGCTGCTGCCCACATTTAAGAAGCTGAAGTGTGTTGTTTGCCTCCATGTTGCACTAGAACTTAAGAGGCAACAGCACCTTCTTCTGCTCTCACCCAGGCTGAAACCCTGACTGGGCAAAGCCAGCTGAGGATGAGTTCTCACGCTGCACAGTGAACAAAAGCTCTGTAAGTTTTCCACCCATGGTCTCAAATCTTCCCTATCAACCAATGGAAAAAGCGAACAACAAAGGTTAGGATAGCATAGTTGTGTACTGGGGGGGTGTTTTCCTCCCTAAATTGAATGTCTGAAATGTTTGCGTGCTTTTAATCATCTTTACTGTAGGACAGTGCATGCATGCATGTGGGAGGCTTCTGGCAGGATTTGTGATAGGAATGTTATTCCACTTTGTTATATGTAGCTAGATATAATTTAATAATTACACTTCTCAATTACATAATTAGTATAAGTAGAGGTAATTACTTAATAAAAACATGTAGATCATGGATTTGCCATTAGTGTTAGGCACACTGGTTTGGAGCCTTTGAGAAATGGACCAAATCCTTCTGAACATGCACCTTTCACTCTATGAACCTTGTTCCCTGGGTCCTAATCTTTTTGATAAAGGTGTCTGTTACCTGAAGCACTAGCATTAGTTGACAGCTTTTGCTGGCTCTGAAATTTGTGCAGGGCTGTCCTGTAGATGGGGAGGTATTGCTTTTTTCCATTGTTACCTTTTCTGTGTAGGATGTGACTGCCTTTGGAGGTGAAGGGGATGTGAGGTTTAAATGAACACCATAACTAACTTGAAGGTTCTGGAGAAAGATGTGAGAAGACCAGAATCTTTACAGAAAAAAAAAATCAAAAACATTTGCCAACAGCTTTTTTATGGTACTTGTAGCAGTAGGTGCAACAGTTGTATGAGCCAGATGAATTTTCTGTTTGTGGAGCAGTTGGTGATCTTGCTAGGCTTCTGTGATGGAGAGGGAACGCACAATTACTCTCCTAGGGTATGTTATTCTCCAGTTTATACATTACTTGCTATACCTACAAAGGTTGTTCTCATTGCAAAACAGGTGATGACTTTGTAATGTTTATCTGTAATAAGATCAATATTCTGGAATTATGTGCCCTGAGTAGTACTTCTGTTGCCTGTCTTTGCAGAGTGTTTCCTTGTCTGACTCAGTCCTGTAAGGCAGTTGCTACCTAGTTGGTGATGTTAGTTACTGTCTCCCTGCAGGAAGTCCCACTGCTTGAAATTTGTAAATTTAAAGAGACAGAAACTAGTTTTCTGTTCTCCACCTGGTGGCTGGAGACAGGACAGCAGAAGAGCTGCCCTCGTGTACCAAACCCGGGCTTCCAATGAGGAGACTTTTAAAGATGAAGCAACATAAAATTTAATTGTCCTTCTTCTACTTCTGGTTGCAAAATGTAATTTCATTAATGCATTGAATCTGCTTTCTCCAGAGCATATCTTTTTGTTCAGAGGAGCCCTTTGTTTTGGGGGATATGGAGAACAAGGCCTTGGGCATATGTAAGAGCAATGGAAATTTTCTTAATTCTGCTCTCCAAGTGATATGTGCGTGTCTGACAGAGGCAGAAACGGAGACTGAGCAGACGTACGGTGGAGGTTTGTTGATTGCTGGAGGCCTGGCACAGCTGAGTACACAGTGTAAAGCTGGCTGCTCAGAAGTCTTGCTCTTGGCGTATTTCTGAGCTTTCTCCAGAACCAAAAATCAGGACTCGAGACAGCTTATTGATGGAAAGAGGACTAGCAGCAGCCTTCTTGGCACTGGTCTAGAGTTTGCTTCCCTACTTTGCCCTGCCCCACCTTGTTCTTTACTTTGCAGAGAAAACATAAACCGTGTTAGTATGTGTGTGTTTACAGGCCTTTTTTTTTTTTTTTTTTTTAAACAAGCCTGAGTGTTCTGCTGGAATTTGATAAAAGTAAAAATCCAGTCACCCTAGTCTCCTCATCTTCCTCCACACCACTTTCATTTACTAGCAGTTAGCAAGCTTTTTAGCTCTCTGCGCAGGCAGCTGGCTCGCTGTGCACTGGATAGAGTTGTCAGTGATGTCTCTTCCACTGTTGCTGCTGTGGCAGTAGAGTCCTGAGCCAGCCCTTCCGGGAGGGTGAAGCCACTGCCTTTTCTGTGTGCTTCCCACTGGAGACAGCGTGGAGATGCTGAAATCCAGACTGTGTAGACTCTGGAGGCTGTGCTTTTCCTCATTTGTGCTTGGGGATGATCTTGTTTTGCTCTCCCTTATCAAATTCTGTTACCTTGAGTTTCCCTGGGTGCCAGCATGTGTGTGTAGTACAAGGGCTGCATGTATATGAAGGCCTTAGAGACTGCAAATAGCGTGAGATTTTTGACTCTAGTACTATTATGGGAGAACGGTTTCTTCTCTCTACTTGTCTCCCTAGGGTTTGCATTTAATGCCTCTGAGCTTTCTCAAATGTATGCTGACTTGAGTTACCAGTAGCAGTTCCTTTCTGCCTGGAAGATTATGTTCTTTGTGCTAGTTTCTGAAGTACTCTGCTTAGCCTTCTGCTTTGGGCTGTTGCCCAAATCCTTGGGTGGTTAGCAAGGGTCATGTCATTTGCCTGGAGTCAGGGCAGTCCCTGCCTGCTGCAGGTTGGGCCACCCAGAGCAGCAAAGGGCCAGCTTGTAGGTCCTCCTTGCTAATATTTTGTTACAATCATTACTGTGTGACAAATATTGTAGGCAGCCTGTATTTTCTGAGTGGAGTTTACAGTAGTAGGAGGGATTATGTCCACAAATGTGTGTGATTTGCCAGGGCAATGCTTTTCCTTAGTATGTATTCTGGTCTGCCTTCATAGCTGTACTAGAAAATTTTGGGTCTGTGAAAGTACAGCTTCGCTAGTACCAATAAGTAGAATGCATTTGCACCAAATGAATTGGTTAGGATTCCTGCCTTGTGAGTCTGGGCAAGTCTTATCTTTCATCAACTTTCTTTTCTTTCAGAAATGTGTTGCAGGGAGGTGCTTTCCTATTAATTTCCTGTGCTCTGTGGCTTATTTAGGAGGTGTTGCCATTTCTGTAAATAAGTTGGGTTTTGTTGTTGGTTTTTTTTTTTTTTAAGAATCTAGAGTTTTGCTTATAGGATTTTGAAAAGTTTTCTATGGTTTTGTCTCCCCAGCTCTTTTCTGGATAATCTTCTGGAGGTTAAATTGCTAATTATTTCCCCCTTTTCTGTAGGCGCTGTGATTGGGGATGGACAGTCAGCTGTGGCCAGCAACATCGCCAACACAACCTACCGGCTCCAGTGGTGGGACTTCACTAAATTTGATCTGCCTGAAATCAGCAATGGTAAGCTGGAAAGGACACCAGTACTTTCTTTTAAGTCTGCACCAACCAGAGCTACCATAAGCTCTAGGATCTTCCAAAGGTAGCTGTATGTTGCAGTCCTTGGGTTGCTTGATTGTCTTGTTGCATTGGGAACTGTAAAATGCTGAGCCTTTTAAGAAAGTTGACTAAAAGCATGCAGAGCTGTTCCTGTTCTGTCTAGCTTGTATATTCTTGCTATCAGCAAATCCATGCATAAATGGGGCTTTTTTGTGAGCATTCTCATGGGAATATACAATCCTCTCAGAAGAATTCTGTATCCAATCTCCTCATTCTTTTACCAACAAGTTTCTAGAGGGGTATTGTCTTTATACCTTTATATTAGAACCTGCTAATAAACTGGGTCTGAATTCTCCGAGTTAGTGACATTAGTGTGGGTTAAAGTGCTGCAATACATTTTGGGAATGGGGGCTCTGGTCTGTTGCTTACTACAGTGTTGCAAGCCAGGGGAAGTAAATGTAGCTTCTAGCCATTTGCAAAAGCAGTGATTCGTCCCATATCTCAGGTGAAAGCTGCTTCTAGGTCAAGAATATGAAAAATATTGCCTATTTATTTATTTATTCTCTCCTTCCCTTTGTGAAAATTAGACCATACTTTTACGTATGTTCTATGGCATAAGCTAGCTCTTGCACTGGAAGAGACTTCCTTATGCAGGCACAAGAATGTTTGATGCTTGTGGTCAGCATCAAGGAATGACTTTTGGGGGGCTAAAACTAACTTGACTAGAAAGGCTATTTTTAACCCAGAATGGTATACTCGTATAACTTGCTGTACAGCTGCAGAAATATTTGTGGCAGCCTGGGATGAAAATAGGAGGTGGATATTCATGAATGTTTGTACAATGATTTTTAGCTTAGGCCATCTCTGTGCATATGTGAAATTCATTGCTTGACTTCTCAGCAAAACCAGATTGGGTTCTGCTTTAAGGGACTGACTTCTTTTTAGGGAGACCAGAGATTCTGTTTTCAGGAAGACTTCTGCTGTCACAGGTAGCCACTGAAATGAATTAAGAAAAAGTTTCTCTCAGTCCCAGCCCTGTCTGTTCTGCAATTCTAGAAATTATATATCTGACAAGAGAGGTCTCGGGGGGGTACTGTCCTATTGCTTAAAGAACCCACAAAAGGAGCACATGTAGTGACACCACAGCAGCAGAGATGTGGGGAATTGAAATTATAGAGTCACAGAATGGTTTGGGTTGGACCTTTAAAGATCATCTAGTCCACCCTGGCCCCCACCGTGGGCAGGGACGTCTTTCAATAGATCAGGTTGCTCAAAGCTCCGTCCAATCTGACCTTGAACACTTGCAATGATGAGGCATCCACAACTTCTCTGGACAACCTGTATGGGGCCATTTACCAGTCCCTGGGAAATCGGAGGAGCTGGGGGAAAGCCACCAGTAGCCCATCCCACTACAAAAAGCTGTCTTACTTTATCTCTAGGGACGACACAGTATCTGGTGTTTCTGTCTTATCTCCTTCCTTCACATTGTATAGAATATTGTGGTGTGATATTTATAGCCTGGTGGGAAATAAAAGCCCTGCTTCCAGACAGTAGCCCTCGACATTGTAAAGGGGGAAGATGCTTTATATTTTGTCCTGGAGAACCATTCTGTCTCTTGGGAAGGAGCACACAGTGTCATCTTGAAAGTAGAATACTGTGTTGAACTCGTGTGCCACTGCTTGTTA
Organism: Aptenodytes forsteri; assembly: GCF_000699145.1. Taxonomy (NCBI): domain Eukaryota; kingdom Metazoa; phylum Chordata; class Aves; order Sphenisciformes; family Spheniscidae; genus Aptenodytes; species Aptenodytes forsteri. The sequence goes on from NW_008795128.1 coordinate 4,310,368, forward strand.
AGTGCCAAACTTTGTAGTACTAGTGTAAGGTTGTAGGCTGAGGATCAGTGCTCAAGGCGAAGTTTTGCCACGCGGTGGCAATGCTTTCCGTGGTCCAGTCAGACTCTGGAACAGAATAACGATGAAGTCAGAGGGGGAAGCATCTTGCTGCTGACTTAAATTCTTTGGGACTTCTCTGCAAGCTTGTCAAGTATTTGAAGAGTGCTACAGCTGCTAATAGCTTTTTTTTGGGGGGGGCCTCATCTGGCTGCTGAGGAGAAGGCTGCTGATTTAAAAAAAAAAAAAAGCATAAGGTTTTTTTATAATTTATGGAATCCCATAGAAAAGAAGAACCATCTGCTCCTCAAGACATCAATATTTCAATCTTATCTCTCTCCCCTACCAGGACACTTCCATTCTGAAATAGCTTCCAGTTAGCTGGAAATTGGGCTATGGTTTCTGTTGTCATTGTGCCCTCCTTGCAGGCGGGGTTCCTGCTACAAGCCCATCCCCAGCCCTTTTGACTCCCCACTTTGTGCTTGGTAGTACTTGGCTTGTCCATCTTTATTTATTACCATTTGGAAATGTTCAGTTTTACTCTGCTTCTTCCTTTTTACATTCTGAGCCCAACTCTGGCATTTCTAGGTTGTTAGCCATATCTCCCTCTGCCAAGGTCTAGTAGGGATGTATGAAGTCGTAGCCGTTGTGCTCATCCTACAACAGGTATTTGCCAAGCTTGACTAGGCACAGAACAAAGGCAAGCTGCAAGTTTGACAAGGTGCACAAATTTGTAGAGATACTGTGAAGCTGAATGTGTAACAGTGGAATGGTGGGTTGGAGGAGTTTTTTCTGACCCTTCACGATGTTGGAAATAAACTATTTTCCCAGTAAAGCATGTGACCTCAATAGCTCCTTTTTTTCCCATCATTTGCTATAAATCAGAGGTGGTCATGTGAGAGAGTCTGCTTACACAGAGAGGACTATTGCACTTCCTGGGACTGACTTGAGCCACAAGTGGTTTGGGAGTTCAGGCAGATGAAATGATGCAGCTGAAGTTTGGGACTGCCTGCCAGCTCCACTCTCCATCAAAGAAATGACTCTGTGGCCAACCTCCATCTCCGAGCAGCTCTTCTTCCTGTTACAATTAAACAAAGAAAAGATAGTTTGGAAGTAGGATGTTTTCCACTGAAGCGGATGCATCTGAGCAAGTGACAGCAGCATGATTAGCACACTCCTGTGATCTCAGTGGCTGGGGCCCAGCACCCTTCAGAGCCCTGGGCTCAGGACTCGCCTCTGCAGCAGCGACCTCGTTAACACTCAATCCAGCAAGCATGTGAAAGAGGACTCCAGCGGTCTTGGGGAAATGCTTTGCAGGGACTTGTGGGATTTTAGTCTCTGCCCTGTCTTTCTCTATTAATTGCAAAATGGAAAAAGATGGCTTCAGATTTCTTCTCTCCTTTTGCCAGTTTTGCTTTTAATAACTCTGAAATGAACATGACCCGGTCTTAAACTGTAGTTGTCAGTCATATCAGCTTTGGGGTGGGGAATTTATTTGGCAGCAGAGACAAGCTATCTCCAGCATTTATTTAATATTCTTCTAGTAAGTGTTGCAGATCCTTAAAATTTCCCACAGCTAACAGGTAAGTATTGAATCGGTGAACAGTGCAGAATATAGCCTTTCCACAGATAAAATATTTGAAGGTTTTGTCTCTTGTTTATATCTCTTGAATATAGTTTCTCTCATGCTACTCACTGCTGGTTATTTCATTTTCTAGCCATTGTGGCTGAACTGGTCTAGTTCTTCCACATTTAGTCACGCGTCAGGAATTTGTCCTGTTCTAACATTGGCTGTGAGTTGAGGAAGGTGATTTGATCAATACTTAGTGATCCACAGTGGGATGCAGAAGAACTTAAAAGAAGAGAAGGAAAAAAAAAAAAAGCATACTAAACAACATATAAATAGGAGCAGCTGTTAAGAAAGTGTCATCCTTAAGGGTGGCTAGAAGCGGGTGGTGCACCCATCACCTTTCCTTTGGCAAACAGTGCTGTTGCTGCTGGCGTTCCAGGCCTTCCCCAGCTTTAAGCATAATCATGCTGTAGGTGTAGGCGCTCCAAGTTGGCACAACAGCTTGATTAATTTGTTCTCTGATGTTGCTTTTGATCTGTTCTGTCAGCTCGGTGGCTGCATTAACAACAAAAGAAAACAAGAGATGAAAGGGCAGCCTTTGTTGTAAATGGTTTTCCAAAAATAGCAATTTTTTTCCCTAGAATCTTCTATATTGGCTTTATTTTCATAGATCAGGCCTCAGGCTCAAACAAATCAAATAGCCCGTGGCTTTGTCAAATGCATGGGTATCTTCATCCTGCCAGCATCTTGGGAATCTCTTAGATGCTGTTCCTTAAAATGAAACCTTGCTGAGATCTCCACCTCTCACATTTAGACTTTTTCTGTTGGCACAGTAGGCTCTCTTGGTTCTAGGTGTAAGTGCTACCTGAGTCCCTCAGCCTTTGTAAATGAGGGAAAAGCAAAGAACCACAATGCCAGCATGAATCAGATCTTGAAAGACTGAAATAAAGGGCGCTCTTTCTTGTTCAGCGCAACTTGCATCTGTGATGTTTTATGTTCCAGGCACACATTAAGGGGGAAAGATAGTTCACTTCTGGCAGGGGAGCTCACATCTGTTTTGCTAAGAGGCATTCACCGTATCCAACAAACTTTAGAAAGAACAAGACATGCAGTCATGTTGGCCATCATTGTGGACTGCTCACCAAAAACTTCTGTGCTGGAGGGGTGGGTGGGAAAAAAAAAAGGAAAAACTGTGTGGATAGAAAATGAGTGATCATGTGCTATGTGATAAAGAGACTCTTGGTGACTGGTGATCCAAACCCAACATTGTTTTAAAAAGACATATAGTAAATGCTAGATGAGGAAGAGGATTAGAGACCTGGAAAGGAGAAAAAAAGTCATGGAACTGCAAGGATATGTACAAGTGTTGTGGTTTAACCTCAGTTGGCAACTGAGCACCACACAGCTGCTTGCTCACTCCCCCCACCCCCCCGGTGGGATGGGGGAGAGAATTGGAAGAGTAGAAGTGAGAAAAACTCATGGGTTGAGATAAAAATGGTTTAATAATTGAAATATAATAATAATAATGTAGTAATAATAATAATACACAAAGCAAGTGATGAACAGTGCAGTTGCTCACCACCCGCCGACTGATGTCCAGGCAGCCTCTAAGCAGCGGCCCCCCCGGCCAGCTTTCCCCCAGTTTATGTACTGAGTCACATGGTATGGAATGTCCCTTTGGCCAGTTTGGGTCAGCTGTCCCCCCCTGTGCCCGCAGCCTTCTCAGTCGGTAGAGCATGGGGAACTGAAAAGTCCTTGGCTAGTGTAAGCACTACCTAGCAACAACTAAAACATGGGTGCGTTATCAACATTGTTCTCATCCAAAATCCAAAACACAGCACTGTACCAGCTACTAGGAAGGAAATTAACTCTATCCCAGCCAAAACCAGGACAACAAGACATGGCAGTGTCCCTGAATCTGTAAATGGTACATAAGAAATACAAGCATTTCTTACCTTACAAAAAAAGATGTGGGGTTCTTTTCTTATGAAAGTCCAAGGTTGCATTAGATTTAAAAAATCCCCAAACTTTAAAAGCTGAAAAGAGACATGGATTCTATAGACTATGATTTTCAATAGTTATAGAAACAAGGAAGAAACATTGCCTGTGCCCAGAGAAATTGGTATCTGTCCCCTCTAAAACTTCTTGCACCTCTCTGAAAAGCACCAGGAGTTCATCAGTACAGAAGGGTCCCTGGGCTAAATGACACCCATACCTTTGGTCTGATGAAGCAAGTATACAATCTTGCTACTTCCAATACTGAGCATCAAATGACAGTAGAGAAACTGTGGCTACCTCATGGAAACTGCATCCTGAGCCCAGAGATGCAGAACAAAAACGCAGATATCTAGCAGAATAGGAATGAGAGAGAACAGTTCTTAGACCCCAAAGAAAGGGACTGGACTATATTTTCTCTTCTAATAATCAAAGTTTTTTGCAGGGGCGGTGGTGAGGGTGTGTTTCTTAGTTGTATCTCTGGCAAAGGCTCTCCCTGTGTAGTGTGTAGTTTTGCTCTGTTGCTGGCCTTCTTTCTTGGCTCTCTTTTAAGTAGTTAACTCAGGTTTGGCTGGGAGAGTCCCAATATTCATCTGTCCAATAAGTTCCCATTCCCCTCCCTGCCCCCACCCCCCCCTTTTTTTTTTTTTTGCAAATGTTTAGGTCACTGCTGATTAGATTACAACTACAAAGGAATTGGTGAGAAAGGACCCCCTTAGCCAATAAGTATAGCTCTCTGCTGTCTTCGGCAAGCACATCCTATAGTTCTTCTTATTCTGTCTTAAAATTGGTTAAATTCGTTGCCCCTTTCACTTCTGTTGAAAGACTGTTCTAGAATCTTGCTATTCTGGTAGAAATCTTCAAATTTCTAAACTTAATGGCTGCTTTTACCCACTTACTCACCTGTCAGCATTATTTGTGAAGAGAACTGATGTTTTTCTGGCACTTACTTTCTGGTATTTTTTGTAAAAACAATCCCATTTCCTCACAGTCTTCTCTCTTTTTTTTTTTATTATTTAACATAAAATACGTTTCATTTTCCCCAGTCATCTTCCTAGCTCTTTGCTGGACTTGTTACCATTTAGGGTTTAATCTTTCTTGAACGTGGCTGACCAAAACTGTGCCCAGTATCCTGCTTGTGGTCTCAGCACAAGGTTGTATATTAGCACTGATATTTCTATTATAAGTGTGCTCCCTACTGCAGTGTAGGATTGCCATCTCTTTCACTGTTATGCGGGTGGATAGCTCAGTCTTTGCTATGATCACCAAAGCTGATTCTCTCTTGTTTCCAACTGAAAAGCTCCTAGGTAAAGCAGAAATTTGTAAATGTTAAGACACTTTAGAATTCTTTCATTTCACTTCTGTTATGTCTCTGTGTATTTCAGTTCACTGTGCGGTCTGATCATGCTCTGTTAATGAAATTACCCAACTTTATCAACAGAATTCGTTAACCAGCTCCACTGTGTGCCTAACTCATTGCTAAAGCTAATAAATAGGACTGGTTTTGAAATGAGTCACTGAAGAACTCTGCAGGAATCCTCCCAATTTGACAGGGATTACAACAGTGTAACCTGTTGTCATGTATCCTTTAGTTAGTTCACAGCATATACTGCAGTTCTTGTGTTGATGCCCATCTTCTTTTGAGATGACATGAGTATTTGAGTGAAGCCTAGATTAAAAAAAAAGGGGGGGGGGGCAAATTTTAATTCTACCTTTTTTAAAATTAGGTAGTATAGTCTTTAATCCTTATTTTGTTGTCTTTCTGTTCAACTAGCTTCAGACAAAGCACTCAGGAATTTTGTCATCTTACGGACTGTCTGTTCTTTGAAGGGCCATGTGTATTTTAGATTATGTTATTATAGCACTGACAGTGACTACCATTATTTACCTTTTTTCTGTTCAGCACCTTTCTGTTTATACTAGGCTGAAAATTACTAGTTTTAGCAGCTTCGAGACTGAAAAAAGTGGTTGAATAAATTTAGAGTACAGGTGTAGGTGTTTTGGTACAGAATGTAATTACATAGTCCACTTTTTATCCTCGTCTTCTTTTTTCATCTGAGTTTCTTAAATGGAACAGTAGAAGTTGATACTCAACCATGTAGGAAAGCAGTTCCAGGAAAAATGTCTTTCAGACCAGAAGAACTGAAGATGAGGTTCAGTGAGTGCTTTAAATCAGCAGTGCTGGAAGAAGGAGCAGTCCTGTCTGCTTCCCTGTGATGACTTCTTTTTCTGCTGCTGCAAGTGTCTATGTGGGACACTTAGACTGTACGGTTTCCCAACCATACCAGGTTGGGAACCTGTTCTGGCTAAAAAGTGACCCAGACAACAGTCAGTAATTTCTCAGCCATATCAGTTCCCTGATGTAGCTTTCTTTCCACAGAAGTGTTGGAAACAAAGGGCAGGGATTGTTTCTTCTGGCAGCAGCACCAGTTTGTTAAAGCATTGAGTTACAGCCTTAATTTGATTTGGAAGTTCAGACTTTCGGAAGTATGCACAAAGCATTCTTGGCACTGTTCTTTTGTTAAACTAATAAGGAATCTAGCCCAAGAAGTGCCCTCATAAACTCATCTGCAATTTTAGCTGAACAAATCAAAGCCACTTCTAGGCTGGGCATGGTCTGAAGGCTTAGAAGAGAATTCCTGGACTGTAGAAGTTGGCATAGTGCTCCACATGATGCTATAGCTTCAAGGATATGAGATGGGGTGTTCAGTCTTCTAGCATGCAGAGCTTCTATATTGCAAATGTGGGCTTTATTTCTATTTTTTTATATTTCTGTCCCCTTGAGTTTGAAAATACTAGAATCTGAAATTCCCCCATCCCCAAAATAGCGTATGCAGTTTCAGCTCCAAACCTTCTGGAAAATTGCAGCAGTTTTAGTGAAACACTGGAGCACATTTAGGTTAGGCTTGAGGGAGCGTAACCTTGTCTTATCAAGCCACCATTGAACTGCTGGTAATAACAATGCTAAAAGACCTTGGAACCTCATTGTACTAGGAATGGCACAAGTGCATAGTAAGATTCAGTAGCCCAAAGAACTTATGGACTGCATATGCAAGGCACGGAGGGGAAAAGATTTGTACAAGGTCACCCAGTGACTCACCAGCAGAGATTAAAATAAAACTTAAATTTTCTGAATTGCTGCTCACTACCCTGCCTGCTAAACAGTTATTTCACTGATTGCATGAGTGTCTCAAATACTGGAGTAATTAAATGGAGGACTGGCTGGAGAAGTCTCTGCCCTTTCTCACTTGCTTTATCCAAGATTGGTGTGAAAATCAGCTGTCAGAAATTAATGTCTATATCTGCAGGGAGGATTTTTTCTCTCATCTCTTGTTTATTGGAGATAAGGGGAGCTGGAACTAGGGGCTCCGCCAGAGAAGGGGAAATGAATTAAGGTGTACTGTTTCCAGTGATACCACTGCTGGAGTTTGTCAGAGTCACGATTTGGGACTTGTTTAGACTGTGCTGTCCTTTACAAAGGATGGTGTTATGCTCTACAAAGGAGGGGTATGATAAAGTGCAATTGCCACTATTTCTTGGCTGAAGGTTCCAGGAGGTGAGTAGATTTCATTCCCTCGGCTCATTGCAGTGTCTTATCTCCTTTTTGGAGCAAGTTTTACATTAATCAGGGTATTAACGTTTCATAAACTTTTGGAGGAAGCTAAATGTCTTGAGTGTCTTTTGCATGTACTGTCCAGTCTCCAATGTTAGGTTTAAATCTTGCTTTATTCTCCGTTGAACCTGAGTGCTTTAATCACTGTTCCTTTCTTTCTTCTTTGCAGCCTCTGTGAATGTGCTTGTTCAAAACTGCAAGATTTACAATGATGCTAGCTGTGATATCTCTGCTGATGGGCAGCTGCTGGCAGCCTTCATTCCCAGCAGTCAAAGAGGCTTCCCTGATGAGGGAATACTGGCTGTGTATTCTCTGGCACCCCACAACTTGGGCGAGATGCTTTACACAAAGCGATTTGGTAAGCATGCAGCAAGAAGTCAGGGTGGGTTGGGAGTGTGAGAAGTTACCTCAGAACTCAGCCTGCAGTGAGAAATGCAATAGTCTGAACATCGGTGATTGTAGTAACAGGAAATACTTTATTAACCTTCCAACCAGCCACAAATATAGTACTGCTGGGGAGAAGTTTGTGGTATGATCTGGACATGTAAGGTGCTGGTATGGGGGAGCTGCTAAGGGATAGTTTTTTATTCCTTAAAGAACTTCATTATCTTAGTGGGAGGACACTTGCTGCAAGGAAATGTCTCACAAAATTTGTTCTTGTGCAGGTCTCCTTATTCTTCTCTATCCCTTATAAGGATGAGCTTAGTATGCCATACATTATGGGAATGCTGGAAGGGAATGAAGAAGCTGTGAGGACAAGGCATGGGGAGGGATGTCAACCTGTGAGAAAAATAACTCCTCTTCTCTTTATAGGCCCTAATGCCATTTCTGTGAGCCTGTCTCCAATGGGCAGATACGTAATGGTGGGACTGGCTTCCCGACGTATCCTGTTGCACCCCTCCACAGAACACATGGTTGCTCAAGTCTTCAGGCTGCAACAGCCCCACGGTGGAGAAACCTCTATGAGGGTGAGTGTATGTGTATTCTGCTTCTGTGTGGTTTCATCTGTGATTTTGTCGTTTTGGCTCTAGCATAGTAGGTGGTTGCTGTGTTATGGTAACAAAGAGGTAGCATGCTCCAGGCCTACTTGAATAATAAGCATGTGAAGGAATTTATTACAGAGGTATGCAAACATGGCAGGAGAACATAAGTATAACAGAATTGTGAAACTTTACTCTGGTTTCAAATATGATGATAAACAAATAATTCCATGTAGTGTGTGGTATCCTAAGTCTAGATATCACTCATGGTACCTGGTAGGTCTTTTGTACTTCTTAGGGTAATATGCACATTGCTTGTGGTACTACAGTTGGCTTTGCTGAGGGAGATTTTCAGCTGAGGTTTCAAGATCATTTCCTAACATTCCTAAAAGCAGCTAACCTCTAGGAGAGTGGACACCAGCAGTTTCAGGAAGGGTAGGAGCCAAACTTCACATCATACTCGCAGACTGAAGGTGAGGCTTACCATACTTTTGCCAAACAGGCTTTTGTTGGCTATTTATTAATGAGCTTTCTATATATATGTAGGACTATTTTGGCAATGGAATTATCTTTCGGTACTTCTGCTTTGTGGGAGAACTGAATTATGACCCACGCTGACTCATTTAGTATGTGAGGAAAAACCTTCATCTTTTTGCAAACTGGCAAATAGAGTTAAGAGAACATGTGTGTCTTGCTTTGTTCATCAGCGGAGCATGACAGCTATTCAGTGATAGTTAGGGATGGAAAAAGCCATGTCCAGTTGATAATGCACAAAGAGAGTTGAGGAGGCAGGACTAAATAATTTCTCAAGCTGAAATTTGGGCTGGATTCAAGTTTTAGGCCATGTATTCAGGTGACTTTTGTTGCAGGAGATGAAGAATAGCTATTCAAACCTTTTCATTTTGGGGGATAACTTGATCATAGTGGAATTCATTCCATGAGCAGCTTTATTTTCCTCTGTCTGTATCTCCCCCCCCCCCCCCCCTTTCTTTTTTAAAAGGCCACTCTGATTATTATTACTTTTGGCAGAGCTTTCCCAGTGTACAAGGGAAACTGTACACTGAGCCATTAATCTAGTGGCCCAGCACGGGGGAGAGACTTGTCTCTGGGAGAAATTGCTTGATTCACCTTCTGACTCTATAGTTGCTCTCCAGACTGCTCATGATTCAGAGAGGGTCATCTCAGCTGCGTCATCACATGAGCTGCTTCATCAGCTGATATAAAACTCTTGTTTATCATCATCATCTGCTCCATGTTATAATGCAAGGGAAAATCAACAATGAGGATATTCTTTGGTGCACCAGTCAGCACTGTTTCAGCCCTGGTTCTGAGCTACTATTCTGGTACGAGCCTCTTAAGGTAAGAGGCAGAAATTAAAAAGTATTTATAAGAAAAACACAATTTGGATAGCAGGTATGGTTGGTGAAAGCTGTGTGGATATGATAAGATCACTAATTACATGGATTCAGTATCCTGTTAGATCCTTTTAAAAGTCTAGTTTGCCCTGGTACTGTTCCTTTTTTCAGTTATTTTAAGATCCTAGTGAAATACATAGCTTTTACTGCCAGATACGGGAGTATCCCTTCCCACAGTCTTTTTACCATATCGTAATAAGTTAAGATCAAGAAGTCGTATTAGCTAAAATTGTGTCTCTTCCCATAAAGAGCTATGGTAGGATTCTTTCCTCTCATCCATTCTTTACATTTGCTCTAAACTTCAGTTGCTATGGCTTCTATCTAGCCCTTCCTTTTGGAGACATTTTTCATAGCCAGCTAAATCAGTAAACTTCTGTCTAAGCCTTCCGTTTATATTTCTTCATCTCCATTTCAAACATATCTTCTTTCTCTATGGTGTGTTATACTCTTCAAATGCTTGTACCTTTGCTCTTAGTCACCATTTAGTGAAGTAATGCTTTGTATTCCCTTAATCCTTTCTTGTAATTCAATCTTCCAGCTTTTGTTTTTTATCTTCTGAATTCTCTCCAAAATACCCTTCTTTTTTTTTTTTTTTCCTCCCCCTCATTCTTTTTTATGTTTAAATGTACGTAATGTGATAAACATAGTCTTACCAGAAGCCCACAGAGGATATTTTTTCCTGCTTTTTTGGACTACAGGGCTTTACTTATGCAGTTCAAAACTGTTGGGTTTTTTTTCTTTTTTGCTGTTATGGTGCATTGAAAATTTTGTATAATTTTTCCCACTCTTGCTTTTCAGACTTGCTCCGCATCACTGCACTCCTGTCTTTCTCATCTGCTGTAGTTCTGGATTATTTTTCTCCAGATGGATTGCATGTATTTTAAAGGTTGCTTTTTTCATCTTTCTTGCACATGTATTTTTAGTTTCCAAAAACCTTTCCCCCACGTTTTCAAATCTATCCAGTCTAGCAGGATTTGCGAACTAATTTGCTGTTTTCCCCTTTCCCACATCATGTTTAAAGATGTTAAAAATGTCTCATTTCTGACTGCTTTGGACTTTCAGCTTTCTGCTTATGTGACAGGGTCACAACTAGACCAGTTTGAATAAATTTGATTAAAGAGCCTTCCTGTGGGATGATGTTGAGTATTGTTTCAACATTCTGGTGTGGTGTTGGTCATCTTTGTGCAGTCTGTAGGACCAAGCTTGGAAAACATAAAACTGTTAATCTTGTAAATATTAATCCTTCATCTAGTTGTAAAAATTAGTAGATCAACTACAGGTATTTATTTTGTCTTGAATTTTGCAATAAGACTGCTCTGTAAGTTCATAATACTTTTCAGGACATGCAAAATAAAAATAGAGCTTTAAGTAGGAAACTTTCTATTATTCTTAGCACACTGTCTTTACAGTAGTTGCTGTATTCATATTCAGTTGAGTAAAAACCTGTTTGCAGCTTGGCCAGCATGCTGTAGAAAAAGGTTTAGGAAACCTAGTGAAACTGTATTCTTCAATTTCTAATTTAATGTGCACATTAGAGAGAAACAGAAAGCATCCTTGTTGCTTCTGTGCCAACAGCTTGTAATACAAAGCAATTGTTACTCAACTTCTTAATTAAAAATAAGTCATAGCCATGTTCTGAAGCAATGCTTTGTGGATATTTTAATTTTACATTACTTGCAAAACTCCCAAGAGAGAAATTCAAGAGAAATGCTACATCAGATTCTATGAAGATTCTTGTAAGTTGTCTCATGATTGTTCCTTCCTTCCCTGATGCCTTTTGATTTGCAATCGATGAACCGGGAGAGTAGGGCTTGGCAATGTGGCCTGTAAGTCACTGCAAAAGCATGGCAACCTGCTGAGGAGTGAAATACAGTGATTATTTCTGCTTCCAATTAAAATGGAAAGACCCTTCCTCCACATCCTTGACTAGCAGTCAGTGGAATGAAGGTTTCTATTCCTCAGAGAGGTTCCTCCATCTTGCTGTTGAAATAGAGGTTTTGAAGATGCAATTAATTAGTTTTGTTACATGAAACTCTAATACATTTAATTGCACCTAGAAATCCACTGGCTGCTGGTGTAATTTTCAGAGTTGGAGAAATGTTCTTTCCAAGAACCACAGCACTTTGGGATTGTACGAAGGAGCATCTTGGTTATACAAGTGTGCATTGTCTATATACATCTTGCTCCTAATATTTCAGAGAGATTGGATAGAGTTCTATGGGTCAGGGCTGACATGATTTGACAGTTACGAATTGTGCTCAGAAACGGAGTAAAAGTAGTGAATTGTCATCAAATATGGTAGAGTCCTGAGCTAGAGGTTCATGCTCTTTCTATTCACTCCCTTAAGATTGATCTGCTTAGCATTTCAGATGGAAACCTGGCTTTGCTAAAGAACAAGTTTGTTTTTCAGACTGAAGCTTAAAAAGCTCTCTAGTAGTGTTGACTTTTAACAAGAATGGTATGCATAAGCTTCACTTTTTGTTGTTTGTGTTTGTGGGTTTGGGGTTTTTTTGCAAATCTAGCTAACCTCTCTGGAATTTATCTGTAGCTGGAGAGTACAGGGAGGGAGTGCTTTTAGCAGATCTCTAGCTTGGAGTGGTACAGGTAGCAGTGGTACTGGGAATGGTCTGGAAATATTTGAGTTTCAGAGATGGGAAGTTTGGAGAAAGGACTCCAAATATGGAGTAAGAATAGGTTTTGCAGCCTATTTTGAAAGCATAGGTGGAGCTGGTCTCCAAATAAAGAGGGTCTGTTTTCAAGCTGCCTTGGGTCTAGGGTGATTTCTGAATTCCGTATGATTCAAAGAGTATACAGAGGTTAAAGAACTTAGAAGAACATGAAATTAGAAACGTGGTTGGAGCTGAAGTTCCTTAGAAACATAGAAGAGTAGGGATCATATTGCCGTGGATCTGTTAGCAGTAGATATTAGTGAGAAAGAAGGCCATAAGGTAGTTTGATTTCTGGCATTCACAAATTCCGATGCCCTTGCAATGTTTAATGTTTTTCATTTTACCCAGAGGAAGCTAAATCTAAATATCAGAAAAACATGATTACTGCAATCCAAATTAAAATAAAACTTGGAAAGGGGCTTTTAAGCTGAGGATACAAAAAGTGAGTTAGGTGATAGAAAAATTTGGTTGACGTGAAGCTGAAGAGCAAATCATGCAATTTATGGGGATAAGGTAACTTAACCAAGCCCCATCTCAAATACTGCATTGTGCTTTGAATCTGGAAGGAAATTTGGGCTGTGGAGATCTGGAATTAACTCTTGACAAGACTACTGGTATTTGGGAAACATCCCACTGAAGTGGTCGGTCAGTAGCCTGGATGGAACAGAATACATGTACACTTCCATTGTAAACAGATGGAGAATTCCAAATACTGCAGGAAGAAGGGCCTGAAGCAGAAAGGCACACGGAGTTTTAGCACAGAGACAAGCTTTTTTTCAGTGTATTAACTGTTAATGAGGACAATGCACAGAATATGTGAGAAGATGCACAATTTTATTGAGTGCTGTTGTCTCCTGAGCTTCATGCAAGTGTCAGTAGAACGTATGCAGTGTGGTCTGCAAAGGTCACTGCCAGACCTCATTGACTCACTGGATGAGCTGTGAATGCTCCTGCAGCCAACAGCGAAGGGGCTTTAAGCCTGAAAGCAAATGGCTGTGCACATTTGCTTCACTGGGGTGCAAGTTACAGTTTTGTCAGAACCCTTGATAATGTGAAAAGAAAGTTGGTTAGGAGAATATATGGAGATGGTTTACTGTAACATGTTACCTCCAGTGGAAAAGTTCATATGAACTAACATACTTCTGAAAACAAGAGTAGTTTGCAAGAAAGAGTACCAACCTCTTGCTGTGTTTATTGAAAAAGCATGCTTATTGGTGTGGTCCCTTCTGTCTCCTTTTGAGAGAGACTTCGACATCTTCAGGTCGACAGGAGGAGCTTCTGACAACTCTTGAGTAGAACTGCAAATAATACATTCAATTACTGCCCAAAGAAATTTTTCACTGTTGGCAGAAGTTGAACCAGGTAGATGTTTCTTAGACTGCCAGAAGTCCAAGCAGAGTCACAGACTGTGTGTACTTGTTGATACTAGGAAGAGGGCATGGGGACAGAACCCTTTTCTGACTGATACGGGAAATCCCTTCTTTTAATACAAAGTAGAGCATAATAGTCTGGTTGAGGCCAAATAGTTTTACATGCTCTGTGTATCGGCAGATTCTCACAGGTTTCTTTAGAAAAACAGAGCATATCCAAAACCCATGCTGGTAAGCACTGCTTATGTAGAGTGCCGTAAGAGCAAGCTGTATTCAACATCATTGGAAAATGCAACACCACTTTGGTGTTGCAGATGGCATGAAGATTTGCATAGATGTGCACATTTGAGTATAGATGCAGGAATGGTACGTTGTAAGAGTTAGTTAAATTGCTATGTTGACCAATTCATGTCTGCATGAAGGCTGCTGAGACAGAATTTACAAGAAACTTAAAACTCATTAGGATCCCTTCATAAAATATTGTGTTAGTATCTCGTGCAATGGTTAAGCATGGGAGCAGTGTCAGTTTTAGCAAACTGGTGTGAAGAAAAGGCAAATTATATTTATTCGGGATGTTTTTACTTCATGGGATGTGAAGCTGAGAGCCAAGACCTTTTGTTTAATATGGGGTCCAGTATTAGCAGTGCTGAGCTCTTGCAGTTCAGGTAAGGCCTTAAGCCCATTTGCCCCACAGTGGTTACTGTTAGCTTTGGTGCAGTTGGGTACATAGTTTTAACTAGATAGAAAAAATTATGGCAGAGATGGTTCCGCATCTGAGATTATTTATGTGCAGTCATCTTGCCCAAGTCAGGTAGGGGGAAAGGAGCCAAGGTGAATTATTACCGGATTTGCACTAAACTGGCCATGGGCTGAGAAGAGGTTTGCAATTTCATGAAATTCTTTTTCTTTTGGTACTTCTTCCTACCACCTTTCTTGAACTAAATTTAAGCCAACTCTTTCCTCTAGTATTTATTCCTTCCAGACGTGTAGGTAGCTGGATGACAGCCTCTTTTCACCTAGTTGAGGTGCATGTAGCTTTGTCATCAACATATTGTTGACGCTTGATCTTGTATGCTGTTCTATTGAGGCTCAGCAGACGGAGAGCGAGGTGGAATGGCAGCTGCGTGCGAATCCTTTGCTCTTGTCATTAGATCTTTAACATATTGTAGATTTTGCTGTTACAGTCTCAGCATGACATTTAATGGGGAATTCACAGGTACTGCTTTTGGTTTGTAGTCTGAGTTAAGGGCAAAAATTAAGCAGCTTGTCATTTCTTTTGCCATAGAAGTGACCATATTTTTTATTAGATTGTTCCAGCATTGAGAGCTGTCGGTGATTTTTGCAAGAGAGAGAGATAGCTGGGGGCACAGTCCTGTTTGCACAGTTCAGTTCACTTCTACATCTGCACTGAATATATACATATCTATCTTCTGTCATGCTAACACCCCCTTTGGCATTCCTGTTTCTCTCCTTTCATCTGTTCCAACCACACACATGCACAATTGAAAGGACAATTGTTTTGCTTAGCAATTTCTTGCTTACTCAGCCCTAGGTTTCAGATCTGGGCTTGGACCAGTCCCCTAAAGGGCTTTTTGGAGGTATTACCCTGGTTTTGCAGCCTTTGGGAGACGAGTAGTAAATTAATGAGCCACTTCACTGCTAGTGTTATTTTCCTGAGTGAAAGCTTTGTTACTTGAGATGATCCGTTTCTTCATAAGACCTAGTTCTTGTTAATGTTTTGAGGTTTTCCACTAGTTATTTTAAAGCTCTTTCACATGTAGTAGTTGCATGGCAGACTTGTGAGATAAAGTACCAGCTGATAATGCCAAGAGCTAGCCTAAAGAAGGAAAGGGTTAGGTGTGCTGTAATGAGACTTCTCCTGATTTGAAAGATCAGCAATAAATTATGTGATCAAGTATAGTGAGGCAGAACCAACAATGTTTTACCTTTCCATAAAGTTTCTCAGTCCATCCAACAGAAACTTCTGGTGCTGTTCTGTTTTAGGAATGAAATCAAATATCCTCAGTTAAGCTTTCAGTTGTTGCTGAAAATTAAGGGTTAGTTCTCATTTCATTCACTGTGGCTCAGAAAGCAAAGCTAGGATTTTCTGCACTGACAACAGGTGGGCAGAAAGAGGTTTGTTGTATTGGTAAAGACTGAAGAAGAATTTCATATATGATCCTATTGCATCTGGGGATGATAAATGGAGTTGAAAGAAATTTTATTTGTGCAGAGCATTAGATGATAAGATCCATTTGAGGATAAGACTGACAAATCCAAAAAGCTAAGTGCATTATTTTTTGCTTCTTCCATTTTAACAGAGAAGATCTAATGGAAAGACGTGTATTTTGTTGGCAGGAATCAGCTGTGGGGGAGGGGTTGAGAGCAGCATAGACCAACCTGCCTAGTAAGAAGAGACTGGGAGCAAAAAAGCGGTTTGTTCCTCCCCCCCCCCAGTCTGATCGTGGGAGATGCATGCCTTTTTCTTTGCATCTGCGTATAGATACAGAAAGAAGACTCCTTCCAAACAAAGGGGAGACTTGCCTTGTTTCAAAATACTGATGTACGTTGTCTTATGAATAAATGTATTGAGCCATTGGTCAATTATCCCAAGGAGTTTGTTTTGCTTTGCATTCAAGGCCCTCTGCTTTAGACAAACTAGACTTGAATTCCGCTGCAGAGGGCTCTGGGTTTGTGGCAGTGCAAGGCCCGAATTTCAGCAGCTTTTGGTGAAATTCATAAATTAGAAGGCAGAGTAAAGAATGTAATCTAAGCAAAAAAGGGATAGTGTTATTTATTAAGGAGATCAAATTAGGATGTCTTATTATGCTTCTGGACCTTAAAAAGCCACAGACTTGTTTAAACTAATTGGCAGCGTTATAGAAGTCAGTGATGCAGGTGGCTTCCTGGCAGCTAAGCAAAGGACATGTAGTGCTTTCAGTAGAGTGGTAGATGCTTCATAGATCTGATATCCTCTGGTGTCAGAGGTGAGCTAGTTAACACATTGACATTAAAAAAAAAAAATACAAGGTGAGATCTTTCAGTGGCAACACCCTATTGGGATGAGTAAGGCAAAAAAAAGATAAATTATTTAGGGGCTGTTCAGTCTCATTAGGGTGCTTGCAATCAAAAAAGATGAAGTGAAACTTCAAGTTCTTGTTCAAGGTCAGACTGTGGAGCAGAAGATGAAGGGCAGATGGGGAAATGCAAAATGTGTGCAGCCCTAGTTGGACTGCTGTTGGTTTTGCTCTGCTTATGCCTTCATTCTGTCACTGCACCTCATCTGCTGCTCTGCAAATACAAGTACACTTTGTAGTTTTCTGCATTTTTTTGAATGCTCTTTGGGTAGTTTCTTACTGTACGTAGGCTTTGCTTTGGGGTGTGTTTTCAATGAACTTAATATTGTGGATTGGCTGTGCTTTTAGGACTGCATCTATATTACATAGTTCATGTAGCTTAGTTTGTTAAAGTGGATTACAAAACGAGGTACCTGCACTGGCCAGAAGCTCTAGTATAGCTGCAATTACATTGGCAAAGCTGTGCAGCCTCCACAATTACTTTGGTGGTATAACCTGTATCCATATGAAGAGCACTTTGTTTACCACCATAAACTTTAGATCTGTGCCGGCACAAGATATAAATGTTGGCTGCCTGTACAGCTATACCCATCCAGCAAAAATCAACACTCCTTTCTGAAGCACTTTTCTCTGCAACCCAGGTCAGAGTGGTCATGAAGCTGTGGATTTTACCAGTCTTCCCAGTAAGAGGTTTCTATTGGGTTTAGCACATTAGGTGTTTCTCTTCCTGTGTGTTTTCATGGTCAGTCAGCCTCTGGTGACAGCATCAATTCAGTTGAAAATTAATAATTAAATTTTAGGCTGGTGCCTGATAAACCCGCCTGGTCTGCTCCACCTTTTCCTCTCCCTTTACCTGTCAGGATGGAACTTCACAGATGACAAGATTTCCCCATGTAAACAAGAGAACAGCTGCACCCCCTCCCCACGCAGTTTTTATCAAGGCTGATCTAACAGCCCAGTTTACTGCTTGCGCTAAGCAAAGGTAATGGCTTGAAATTTATTGGCATCTTGAAAGGCGATGCATCTAGTCAAGAACAGGAATGTCTCTTATTGAATTTAAAAAGATAAAAAGCAAGAGTTCCTGCTGAGTTTCCCTACCTGCTTGTGCCAACTTTCTCTTCTCCTCTAGCTTCAAAACATGTTTTTTCTTTCTTGAGTGCCAGAGAGGAGAAGAAAGGTCCCACTCTGCCAAACAAGTAGTGTTCAGCACTCCTCTGCCTTCCATTGCTCTCCTTAGAGGTGGGAAGGCCTTGAGCAAAGAGACGGCTGTGCAGATGACGTGGTGCCTCCGCTTTGGCCAGGCATGGTGCTGCTCGGATCAGGCGAGCAGTGCAGCACTGTTGCCAACTGGCAGCAGTAGCACAGGCTTGGGGCAGCCTGCTGCTACTCTGACAACTGACAGGATCCTGGCAATTGCCCTGTCCGGCTTATTAATGTTGGCACACCCCAGAAATGGAGGGAAAAGGTGGAATTTGAAGAGCGTTATTAAATAGCAGCAGCTTCCCTGGGATAGAGCAGGAGGGGAAGAAGGGAAATGCTAGGTCAATAACTAGGGCTTTGCAGAGCAGAGGCTTTTAGCAAAAAGTTTTCTTGCCCCTCCAGGGCAGGTACAAATTAACTGTCTAGCTCTGTGCTTATGTGTTGTGCCCTGGGCCCCCTTCTTCCCATGTAAGTACAGCAGCTTGATGGCAAGGAAGAGATCACGGGGAAAGATTTCTTGAGGCTGTTGATTGTCATGCAGCCTCCCCTGGCTCTCTGCCATAAGTAAATATTTAGTTTAATACCTAAGCAGTGGCTGTGACAGGTGCTACAGTACTGATGTGCCAGCACTGACAAGTTGGAGGGGAAACAGCAGCAGTGGACTTGAGGTGGCCCTTTGCACTCCACATGCAGCTTGTTTGCTGAACACTTTGAGGGCCTATTTTTTTTTTTCTTTTCCTCATGCCTTACAGCCCTGCTTTCTCTGAGCCATCTTCTCCCCTGCTGAATTCAACATTGAAGAAGTGGCTGTGAAGTGATGAAATGAGCTTTAGGGAGTTCAGTAGATGATGTGTACCTGCCCACTCCTGTTCAGGGAGGATGGAAAAGGCACACCAAAGAGATAAGTAGTTGCTTCTAGTGCAGTCTTTGAAAATAGAGAAGTCCAGACATAAATTACTCAACCAAATCTTTCCCCACGCTTCATGGTTACAGGGATGTAGAATGGAAGCAACCAGCTGTTTCTTTAGTGAGTATCGCTTTCCCTTTGTGAGAGTCGCCTTTTGTGTGGAAGCTTAGCTACCTAGACAGTTTTGGTATTTCTAGAGGAAGACTTTTTATCTTGCTGACATCCCCTGAACTCAGAGGAGAGATGGAGTCCCTGAAATGACAGAATACTTCTGGAGTCTCCTGTGAAGTGTGGGGAGATCAACAGAGACGGGGTTTTCCACAAACATAAGCACAGGTCAAGCAACTGTTCTGTGTAATTCAGGCTGGGTTGAGTGGCCTTAAAGGGAAGGGGTAGGACCTTTCTTGCCTACTGAAATGGCATTTATATGTTTATGTTGTTGCCAAGAAGAGAACAGCTTGCTATACTTAAATTGCCTGTTTGGGCTTAAGCTTCCACAGGGATGTTCTGAAGCTCCCACTCCTCAGACTTCACAGTGTTTATAGTTAGAGAAACATACCATTCAAAACTCTGTTTCAGAACAACATCTGGAAACAAATGCAACTGCCAACTTCATAAAATGCTGAATCGCCACATCTAATGGTGTGGCTGTATATTATTGAATTAGTAGTGTAGTGATGCTAAGAGCAAGTTTGACATTGGTTATGAAGAGCCTGGAAGCTTTCTGTGGCTGCTGGCAGTGATTATGGGCTGATAAAGTGTGATGCAGTATGATATCTGTCCTAAATGAAAATGCCACCCTATTAAAACTAAACTCTCTGGAGGTTGTAGTAGTGTGTGGTGGTCACCTTAAACATTAGTGGACTTTTACAACAGTGGTTCTAAACTGGTTCCTGAACCCTTGGCCATCAACATGGCTGTCACACGTGGCCTGCAACTAGTCCTAGTCCTAGACCAGCCCTAATGAAAGGGAACTGGTGAATTATCAACTTTATGCATTTGTATTGCTAGTTTTAAGAGTGTTTGAGGGTTGGCAGCAACCTCTTGACCTAGAAGCTGGAGAATCGTGTTAGTGTAGGATTCCTGTAATAACTTGAATATTATTCCTAGAAGTTCAGAACTACAATCCCACTGGCAAAGAGGTGTGGTCACTCTGTGGTATGTTTTCAAGCTGGCTACTTTGGTTGAAATATGTCAGTAACTTCTTATAAGATTTAGCAATGGAAACAAAAAGACAAAAAAATCTGAAAAGAATTAGCTGTGATCTGTGGAGAATAATGCTTCCTGGCAGGCTTCTGACCTTCTTCTTGAGAGGGACCTGCCAATGTTGAAGGAATTTTAATTTTTTTTCCACTCTCTGGATAGAGTAGGGGGTCTTGCTAATGGATGCAATTGCAACAGCCAGTCTGTATGACTGCATCAGATTGATTAGCTGGGTTCTGGTTACTGCTGCGAGTGGTGATTATGCCAGTACAACTGCTTTCTCTTTTTATGTACTAATTACCACATGCACGGATGTCATCACCCTTAACACTGCATGGAGTTGTCCCATTAGTGTGGGAGTGGGAAGCAGCAGGGCAGGGGAGCTCTTTGGCATGACAAGCTGTTTAGAAATGAATGGAGTAGAGTGGCATGATGAAGCAACTATTCTTATGCAGAATTTTTAAGCCATCTTGTCTTTGAGATTCTGCCCTCAGCCAACATTTTTGCAGGTTGTCAGAACCAGACCCATGTTCTTGGCAGCACTTTCCATGGGGTGTTATTTACTGCAGAGCACTTGGATGCTCAGCTGTAGCTAACAAGTCTCCCCCCTTGACATGCCTGATTGCAGAGCCTGTGGGACAACAGCTGTGCAAACTGACCTGGCAGTGGAGGAGAGCTTGCGGCGAGCCCAGAGAGGCAGCTTGTCTAGCTGTGATACCTTGCAAAGCCATTCTCAGGAGAAGAGAAACCATTTGTTTCTGACTTGCCAGAGAAGGACATTGTGGAAAACCCTTGCAGTTTTTGAGAGATTTGGAATGTTTATTTTATGAATTTATGCTCCCAGCTCTGGCAGACCCCTCCCTTTCCTCTCCTTCCTCCTCCTCCTCCTCAAAATCCAGTCTCCCCATCTCAGAGTGCACCATAATCTCCATGGTAACAGGTGTTACCATCGTACATCTGATTTTTTTCTTTTCCCCCTGTTCTTTTTCTCCCCTGCCACACACCCCCCCCCCAGCAGGCAAGGCAGGGAGGGAATGGGGCAGACATGCTAGAGATGGGTAAGAGCTAGATAAACCCCCCAGGGCCTGTTTCTTCCATCCAAACACTGAGTAAACCCCTAAGGGCCTGTTTCTTCCATCCAAACACTGAGCTTCTGTGAATACACTAACTGCTGAGTGATAGCCAGGGCAAAGAGTGACCAGCTTCTGTCATACAGAGAAGTCCTCAAGGATGTTTTCTGCTCTAATGTGGCCTCCTCAGAGGAGAGGTTAAATGTGTTACTGATGACAGGAAATAATGTAGCTATGTTGTTTTGCTCTGACTTACTTTGTTTGCGTTACGATGGTCAAGATGAAGGTTCTGGGTACTAGCTATTGGAGGGCATACAGTTAAGTGGTCTCTGCCTCAGACTTCTCAAGTTAAATTGTCAACCAGACAAGATGTGGGGTGGGCAGTAGAGCTGCAGAGAAAAACAGGTACGTAAGCTGTTGTGCTGAGCCCCAGTTTGCTTTGCTAGCTGATGAGTCCTACCCTAATGAATTCTAATTATTACCTCAGGCCACCTCAGCAGTGCAGTAGTGGTTGATCTGCATTGCCATCTACCTTTATCCTGTTGTTCCAGCACATCCTCATTCCCTTCCCTGCTTCCTGGTCCAGCACCATCCCCTTTTCTGAGGAGTCTAGAAGAAAGGTTTTGTGATGGATGGATGGTTGCCCACCAGAAAATCTAATGAAAATTTATCTTTCACCTGGGACTTACCCCACTGAAAAATCTAGATTTGAAGTCTGTTACCTGCAGTGATTACAGGTTTAAATCTTAGATAAATTTCTGCAGAAATTCTGTTAATGATTTGGACTTGTAAATGCAGTCTTCAGTCCTGCCCTTCTGAAGCCGTGATGGAATGTGCTCTGATGGCCCAGTCCACTGAAGCAGCTTGCTCCTGTTTATTCCTGGTAGCCAAACTGGTTCATTACCCCTCTTTCCACTTCCCATGCCTTTGTTTTTATGATCTACATGTGTCATATTTTCTGGCTAAATGGAGCATTGTCAGTATACCCAGTTCTTGTTGCTGGATGGCAGGGTGCAGGAAAGCATTGTGCTGTACAAAAGACATTAGCTCCTTGGAGTAGAAGGAGAGTATCTGCATAGGTATAATCTGTTCCACTTCATCATTCTTGCTTTTCAAGCACATACGCTTCAGAAACCAAGCCAGTGCAGACCAGAAAGCAGAGCTTGCTATTGGTCCTTTGTGTGCACAGGGTTTTCATTCACCTGCATTAATGCATCATTTGGGAGGCACTGGCTTGCAGCCGTGCTAACTACCTGCAGTCTTAGCAGCTCTTCAGCTTCCTACCTTACTGCAGGTAAAATGGATGGTATTGGAAGGGGACCTGAACTGAGGGATTTGTTACTTGCGTACTTGCGTTATTCTCATAATCTCTGGATTTTGATTTTCCTTTGTGCGTTGTTGGTGTGGGGGTTGGTCAAACTCTGAAACATTTTCAGGAGGCTGTTTAAATGTTTAAAAAAGGAAAGAATTGTATATTATTTTTGCATAAAGTTTGGTTTGCTTAATAGAAACAATAAACTTTTGATGCTGAAAGCCCATGTACTTGCCAGTTTCCTGTTCCACCCTAGTGAGTTAAGATGAAAGGTGAAAGCCAGAAGAGTCCCAGTTGTCCTGCTTTCTAATGACTATACCACTGGTCCCCATCACTTTGTTTAGTTAGTTTGAATAGAAGGACTGTGCAGCCCACTGAGTGATACACAGATTCTCCTGGGGTCAGAATTTCTTCTGCTCCGCAGCTGCGTGCCAGTCAGTCTATTAAACACTGAGGGGCACATCTATGTGCATTTCTAGTAGCTGAGTATTCTTGCTGCTGGATTAGTGGTTTCTTGCAACATCCTGTGAAGTGACATGTCTCCTTGGCCAGCTGCGCTGCTGCAGGGAGATTGAACATTTGTTTGAGCCTCCTTGGCTCTCCTGACTTGTTACTGTCAAGTAACCTCCTGTTATTGTTTCAGAGAGTTTTCAACGTTCTGTACCCAATGCCTGCCGACCAGAGAAGACACGTCAGCATAAACTCTGCTCGCTGGCTGCCTGAGCCAGGCCTGGGATTGGCATATGGCACCAACAAAGGGGACCTGGTGATTTGCCGACCAGAGTAAGTGATTGCTTTATATGGAGTTATAACTGCTTTGGCCATTTTGTTCTTAGGGCAGTGGGGATAAGATGGCTTTTCACTGCTGGGGGCATTGTGCTTGAGGGACCCAAAGAACCCAACTCCTAATACTCCTTTTGGACTGCCACAGTGTTTACCCGAGTCTCTTACAATCAGTGTTTGTTTTGCTGATTATAAACTTCTGAGGCTGTTTGAAGTGCATCTCATTAGCTCATTTTATTTCCCATGTCTTCCTAGGCTTTCTGAATCCTTTGTTTCACATATGTCTAGTGCAGAGTCGTTCAGTCTCTCTGGATTTATGGATTTCTAAAACTTTCCAATGAGAACAGCAAATTTGAGCTGTTAGTGATATGCTTGCTTTCCTCAGCTTTCATGGACCCCTTGGAGTCCACCAACCAGGTTGAAAGCTGCTGACTTAGACTTATGAAATACTTGTTACAGTATTCAAGCATGAGATTCTATGAACTGCCGAGATTTTTGCCATGATTATGAGCAAGCCAGTGAATTGTTTTGGTCCTCACTTGAAAGCCCAGTGATGTGACGTGTAGACTTTAGCTCTCTTTTATTTATACAATGCCATGAAGGGTGTAACTGTCCCTTTGTAAACTTGCAATTAAACACAAGCTAATTTAGATGTGGTATGAGACAGATGATGTGGTATGAGACAGATGATGACTGAGCATCTGAGCAGTGAAACATGGATTGCTTTCAGTGTTCTTGGGGAGTCTCTGCACCGTACTTTGTTGAGAACCTTTTCTCCATTGTGTTGTGCAAGTGCTTCTTTTGGAGCAGTGTTTCTTTTATGCTGCAGGAACGCTTTAGGGATTTCTCTGCTTCAGTTATTTCCTGGTACTAAACTACCTTGGTATTCTTTTGGGTTATGCTTCACACATTGAAGTTTTTTGTAACGTAAAAGCTGGGAGCTAGAAACTCGCAGCACTGCTAGTGATCTTACCGCATGCATGTGAACTCCATCTGTTGTGCATGAGATCAGGCATGTGGTGCTTGAGGAGAGTCATGTGGTCAGTGTAGAACCACTACCTCAAATCAGAATAAATATATACAGTTGTAATAGTGACTAATTCAGTACAGCCTTCTGGTGAAATCTGTAGTTGGAATTCAGATTGGACCAATTTCAGTAGTACAGAATGCCAGTGCTCTTCAAACAGCCCTCTTGTTCTCTTGAACATAATCTGTCATCAAGACCTTATTTATACATGAAGTTCTACAAGATATTATTATGGAATAAGCTATAATCACTCTCTTCCAGGATAAGTGGCTTTCTTCAAGAATAGTTGCTGTACTTTCTAAGCAGAAGAATTATTCAGGAATAATGGCTCTCTTCTTCTCAAAGTCTAGAGAGTTATTCTAAGTTATTTTCAGTATAGAGAAGTGATAAGATCTAGTCTACTGATTATGGCTCATGAGATGTACTTGGACGAGAACCCAGGGAAATTAAGTCTCCCTGGGGGTGGATGCTTTGATTGAATGCTGCAGAGTTGAGCTTGGTCTGGCTGTCCTCGCTTGCCACACCCCACATTAGGTATCCATTCTGGTGCTTGCAGTTGCCCCAAGCTAAGTGGCGTGTCTCTTCTTGACACCTCACTAATTAAAGACACAATAGGAACACTTTCATGGTATGTTACGGAAGCGAAGCACTGTCAGCGAAGCACTGTCGTCCTTCTGCGGCATCTCTGTAAAACCTTCTTAGCTCACCATGTTGCTAGGGCACTCTTCTATCTCCTTACTTCTATCCCAACATCAATCGTGCACAATTCCAACAAAAATAAACTTTTTGTATACAAACATGAAACAAGGTGGCTGTAGAGGTGGGGGAGATTTATTGGTGGTTTGACAGAAATGCTTCAACAGGTTTCCTGCTGGTGGATTGGAGTGACTGATGCTTCTGGTGATTATTGCAGACCTCATAGGGACTGGTGGGTTCTTTTTGGAGCAGGACACCTGATATTTTCTGTTCTCAACTGCACTATTTTATAGACCAACAACAGCCAGAGTGAATTAAAAACCTCTGCATGAAGGTGTAGATATTCACCAAGCTGAATAATTTGGATTGAGGCTCTAACATCAGAACACACGAATGAGTGAGGCTCTGTCACAGCAGAAGTGGCTTGCGGCTGTAATGTCTGCCCCAGATCTACTTGGAAGATCCTCAGAAAAAGGAAAAATCCCAACATGTAGATGCCATCACAGTAGTTCTTGGCTTAATAGACTTGGTTTGAGGTTGGCATATCTGTTGACTTTAACTTGAGAAGTGAAGGAGAAAGATGAAAAATATTTGTGTAGTTTCCATACACAGTAATACAGAGGAAGAGAAATATTAAATAAAGGATTCAGCAATTGATAGAGTACTATGTCGGGGATAGCCTAGCAAACAGCAGGGATCAAGAAAATACTGTACTGCTGAAAACACCCCCACTGTTCTAATTTGGCAAAGAAAACTGGTCAGTAGCAAACAACTGAGATGGTTAAAATTCCCTGGGTCTTTATTCCCATGTACAATGGAGGCATTTGAAACCAAGTACTACAGGGATCACATAAACAGGTTGGAATAGCAGCTGTGCCTCAAATACAGGGTTTGAAAAGCATGTGCTTAGGGAAAATGAGTAGACTGGAAGTACAAGCTGACCAAAAAAAAGGCATAACTTGAAGCTCCATGGGCTCATAATGAGAGGCTATGCAAGTAGTCCTTCCAGAGTTTTAAAGAAACGGTAATTAAAACCAAATGTTTTGGGCTATATTGCTAATTTGGGGTAGCACTGATGGCAGTTTTTCTTGCAAATGGAAATGGGGAAGGTCAGGTTATGTTGGCAATCCATAATGTGAACTTGGTACACAGATTTATGGGCTATGTTTTGAAGGAAAGGAAAATTAAAACCATGGAAAGCGGGATTGAATGCATTGTGATTTGACTAAGGTGGAGTATAGCAGGTTGGATACCTGTCCTAGAGATTTTTATGTGTTTATTTTTAATTAAAGGGTCAACTAAGGACTTGCTCCAGGTCTAATACCTCTGCATTTTAGTAAGGCAGTTCCCATGTTGGAACTACAATAAATCTAGTTAATTTGTAAAGAATTAGGATTAGAACAAGATCTGGTAAAGAACAGATAAAGGCCTGGCTAAAGGAAAGAATACAGCATGATTGAGAGCTGGACTCTGTTACAAAAGAGGTCATTGATGGACTTCTTTAAGAACCTGTTCTGGGGCTGGTTATTAATACTATTTGCACTAATGCCTTGTAAGGGTGCACTGAATAAATTTGCAGATGTGACATTAGCCTTGTCATTGAAGAGAAAGATCAGAATTGCACAAGAACTGGATTGCCTTGAAAGTGACTGAAGCTATAGAAATGAGATAGAATTTAATAGTACAAAGTGCACTTAGTGACTAATAACACTGAGCTCAGTAGTTAAAATGACAGAGGAGGAGAAAGACCCGAGGTTTTAGTTGATCTTAGGTGATTGAGCCATCAATACATGAGGCTGTAATTAGTTTTAGGATGAGACACGAGATGCTTAACAGCAGAGATAGCAAAATGTTACTATCACTGTAGAAGAAACTAGATACGTAACCTGGAATAGTTAAAAATTCGCATATCCATATTCAGAACTGCCTTTGAACTGGTACAGTAGTTGAGAAGAGCTGCTAGTGGGGTCGGTGGAGCACTTTTATCTAAGAAAAGCTGCAGCTTGGGGTCTTTAGCAAGGCTAAAAAGGAAGGCTAAGGAGGGGGTTATATAGCCTTCCATAAATCTCCAGGAAAGGAGAACTATTTAAATTTATGGGGTTTTTTATTAGAGAACAAAGAGGCGTAAATTGACTATGACTAGGTTGTGGCTGCGAACTAGAGAAGGGTGGCTAACTAGCTGATTTCTGCAGTAGCCTGTACGTTGGTTGGGTGGATGCAAAAGGCTTAGCTGTTTGGAGATGCAGCTTGGCT
This sequence comes from Aptenodytes forsteri, assembly GCF_000699145.1. Taxonomy (NCBI): domain Eukaryota; kingdom Metazoa; phylum Chordata; class Aves; order Sphenisciformes; family Spheniscidae; genus Aptenodytes; species Aptenodytes forsteri. The sequence goes on from NW_008795128.1 coordinate 4,337,544, forward strand.
GGTTTGCAGAGACAGGTATATGACTTCAATACTTGTCACTGGGGGTGGGACTGGACTGCTGAGCTGTGAGGCACTTTTTCAGTATTTTGAACCCAAGGTCCCTGTCTAAACAGGTGTTGACAAGTTGGCTCTCAGGGCTCTTGTGCTGTAGGGAGGTGAGGTGGTGACAGCAGTGTTCATCCACACTTGGAAATGCACCTAATGGGCCTGAAAGAAGCCTGCAAGAGACTAATTCATGAGCCAGTACAGTAGCTATGAGGATAGAATAAATGGTTTTATTAGCCAAAGATATAACCCCTAGCAGGGTTGCGTTGTGGTGGGTAAAGGAAAGAAAGTTGTGTACCCACTTCCTTAGGTTTCAGGGTGACACCCAGCTCACTAAACTGTGCTGCTGAAAAGCATCAGTTTGTTTGCTCTGCTTTTTATGTGATTAAATTGGAATAAACTTTTAATGTAACATCAGGAAAGCTCCTCCTTTCCCAAACACTCAAAGGCCAACCAACTTACGTAATTTACTAATATGTTAGTTTGAACATGCAGTACTAGATACAAACTTGTATTGAAAACCCAGAGATCCTAATTGTCAGTGAATAAATACTATTCCGAGTAAGGATAATGAATAGCAAAGGTGGTGGAGCTGGTGTTCAGCAGTGTTTGCTTGTCCTTCATGTGTTCTTTTCTTTTGCTTGTTTAGCTGCTGGTTTCGCTTGCTTGCAAATAAACAAACTATCCATCTTAGAGCAGGTCTCTATGACCTGTTTAAAACTTTGTCTACTTTTCCTGCTGAATTACTGTCCTTTTGAGGAATGGTCTGTGTGAAAGAACCCAGGGGACTGGGTTCCTGTGGGACAGGAACCCAGCTTTTGGAAACAACTTCCTCTGCAAGTGACCAGCAGGACAAGCAATTTACTTTTCACAAGTCTGATCTTTCATTTTTGTTTGAAAAAAATCACCAGCCACCATGTAAGAGGAGTCGTCACTGGGAGAAGGTTCATGGAAGTGACTGTTGGGGACAGAGCGCAAAGTGCAGGAAGCTGACATGAAGAAAGGCATCTGCAAGTCCTGAAGGTGCATAGAGTAATGAATGGAATTGAGTAGATCATAGGTAGTATAAGTGTACTTGGGGGATGCTTCATGCTTGTCTTGTTGCTTTTTAACCAATTGCAGTGATGATAGGCTGGAGCAAGGGTACTCAGGTCTGTGGTTCACAGGCGAGTCCTGCTCATAAAAGTTTAAGCCCTCAGATGTGGATTGGAAACAGGTTGCAGTCTGTATGAGGTTGTGACAGCCTGTTCCTTTTTTCAGGGTCCTGTAGTTCACTCTTGTCATGGTTTAGTGTATAGATGTTGCCAACTGATAGACTTGCATACATATTAGATCACTAGTCTGCTATGTGCTTGCACATGGCTTCACATTGCCACGTGGTAGTCTGTGCTTTTTGGATGTAAGATGAGTTTGTGTTCAGTCCAAAAGTGTGGTATTGAAAGGCTCTGAGGCTGCCACGTTTTAAAGGGTGGGCACCACTGAGCTAAATCAAGACACTAAATTCATTACACTAATGTTAATTGGGAGAGCCGTGCCACATGAAAATGGGGATCCCTTTAGGTATGCCACTTGAGGTAGTGTACTCCACTTAGCAAATGAAGTGAACTACCATGTACTACTCACTGTGGTCTGGAGGTCTGTCGCAGGAGGTGGTACAGAGCAGTGTGAATTCCCCCCACCCCTCTTCTCTCCTGCTGCACACTGACTTTTCTGTGTGGCTGCTAGTGCTTTTTTAGCCTCCTCAGGGCTGCTTCTCCCCCACCACATGCTGCCTGATATCCTTTGTAACTGTGACCAGTCCTAATGCTCACTAAAGTTTTGTACATCTGTCTTGGCTCTGTGTAGTTCAAGGTTTGATTCAGTTCCTGAATCTTTGGTTTTTGCAGCATGGAATGAAATCCACAGTGTCTTGTACAGTAGAAACACCTCGACTGAATTAAAAAGGAATTTGTTTTTTAGTGCTCATAACCTTTCCTATCCTGTCACATCCTAACAAGAGCTTTCACATTCAGAAGCACCCCGGTAGGGCTTCTCAAACATTAATTGTCTTGTAGAATATGAACAGGTGAGACCGAAAGTGAGGAGGAGCAGACTGCCTGCTGTTTATTGCCCTTTGCTGGCTTCTCTTGTGGATGACTGCCATGGGAGAAAGGCAGGGGGTCCAAATATCTGTTCTTCCTTGTTTCATCTTGAGTGCCCCCCCCGTGCTCAGGAGCAGGTTCTGGAAGGGCTCAGTGCTCACGTGCTTTTGAAAATACTAATCCAAAAACCTCAGTGTTCTGAGAATACTGTTTCAAAACCAAGCACTCAAAGCACCTTGTCTAGGGTTAGCTATGTAATGCAGGCATCCACAAGAGAGGAAGGATTTCTTCAGCAGACAGGGCCTCTGGTAATGGAATTAAAATACCCCCTGAAGATGTATCTGGTTCAGAGGCAGCATCCCTTGGAATTCTTTCATTGGGAAGTAGGTGTGGAGAGTCTCAGATTGATTCAGTGCTAAGCAGTGTGCATATTTTAATTCTTTGTGGTGAGATCTGCCTCTAATGTGAAATTATTCTGGGAAAATTGTCTTCACAATAAATTCCTATGCTTTGCAGAGGATCATTGCAATTGTCTGTCCATGCCAATCCAGTTTTTTTTCCTCTGAGAATTGCATATCCTCTCATCTAGTAATGGGGACAATGTGTCTGCATCTAGTTATCAGCGCTGGTAGAGAGATGGTGATCTATCCAGCTGCCTGGCGTGTCATGTCTCTCTGCTTGCTGGCTCCATTTGTCAGGCTCTTCAGCCTCTAGCAATGATGCCCCCCAGCAGCATAAGCCCTGGTGCATTGTTTGCCTTTTAAGAATAGCTTCTGGAGGATGGAGTAAATGAAGAGACAGAAGGAGGAGCTGTCTTCCTTCGTGTGTAACGGATGGATGTTAGCAACCCTGCACAGGGAATGTTTTCACAACTGTTAACTGGGGCGGCTAGAGATACTGGTTATGTCTGAGTCCTCCCTGCAAATGGCCTTTTGAAAGGCAGCATCTGCACAGTGGCCTTTGACCATGACCAAGTAAGCGAATGCATGTCCTGGACTTTTGCTGCCTGTTAACCACAAGATGCATTAAATTTTCTAAATGAGGGTAAAAGATTATTTTGATTGATAAAAGGACTGAAAAGGGGGGAAGACGGCCAATTTTGCACTAAAGATGCATCCTGAAAGCTTATATTTGGATTTTGTTATTCATGCATTTAAGAAAAAAACTGATATGAATTATTTCCAAATTGTGCAGGGAAGCCTAGGTATCCTGAGTGCCAAGAGGCTCAGTCACTGAGATGCAAGAGAAGTAGAGTGGTAATATGGAGGCTTGAAACAGTATCTCCATTCTGATATTGGTTTTTATTCCATTTCTATTTCTGTATGTGAATTTGATATCCAGGATGAATGATGGCATTAGGTGGAAGATGCCCTCATAAAATTCCTCTTAATATGTCTATGAATCCTAGAGATAAATTTTGAGAGCTGCTTTAAGTCTTCAGGTATTAGCAAGTTCATTTCCCTCACCCAATTCTTCAAGATATGCTGAAGCACTGACTAGTTAGTGACATTTATTTTCCACCATGAGAAAGGGAACTTGGTACAGAGCTCAGTGTTAAAGAAACTTAACCTGTTACTTACCAGTTTGTGTACTATGTCACTGGGCTTCTGCAGGTCCTTACAGGTTCTCAGATTGGGTAGCAATCTTTCTAAGAGCGTGGCCATGTACTCTACAGTTACTAAATGCTTCACTTACATCTATTCAGATCACACCTGCTGTCTTTGCTTCCTTTACTTTTTTCTAATTCTATATACAAAAGCAATTAAATTTCATGCTTGCAATTACTTGACTTACTGCCTACTGCGTGTGGCTCACTCTTTCATTGTTTTCATATATCTTCTTTTTTCTCTTTGTTATATTACTGTCTTTAAGGATAAAAGTTATGCTTAGGAGAGAGTAATTGTCAATTTAAGTATGGCTTTCTTTTTGAACAATGCTGCTAAGTTGGCTTTTTTGGCCTTTTGTCACTTCCTCGGTTTTTTGTAACATATTAAAAATCAGATGTGAATGGCTCAAAAAAGTTAACTTTTGTTTGTTTTTTTTTTTTAAATTTTCCTAATGAGTACAACTAGCTGCTATGTCTGGCTTCTTTTCTTACTCCCTAATTCCATAAGCACCCTTGGATATTTTTTAAGTGGAGACTTGACAGAGAAAATTCAGTATCTCGTCCACTTTGAGTCATCATTGATTTTTGTCCTTAGCCTCACAGATGAATAGACCTTTTTTCATTCTAGTACCATTTTCCTCATGTTTATTTCTAGAATGTCTTTTCCCTCTTTGGCAGCACCAGTCCATCCTGCTTTCTTATAACCTTTCTTTTGTCCACAAGTCTATGCTAGACCTTCCTTGTTTGGTTGTTTACGTCCTTGGCTTTCCAATAAGATCATCTTTCATTTTCCGGACTTTGATCCAGTTTATTTGTGGAGTTCTATTTGTTGTCCCTTACACCTGTGTTTTCTAGCAGGACTGTGGTTGAATCCAGCTAGCAAATAAAACAGTAAACTTTTTCTTCGTTTTCTTTCCCTTTTTTAAATGCTCAAGCTGTCTGGTTCTGTAAATGGTCTCAACTCAATGTCTACAAACTATGAGCAATATGAGTAATAATTGTGGATTTGGGCTTTTTGTCAATTTTTTTTTTTAAGCAGGTTTCCCCTGTGTGCTAAATATAGCACTTTTCAGTTGGCTAATTTCAAAGCTGGTGAAGATTAAAAATATAAAACTTGGCTTGCCCTGTGGATCTCATTGAGATTAGACCAAGCCAAGATCTTGGTTCTGGAGCTTGGCAGCTTTGTGTATGCACATCGCAATGTTGTATTAAAAAAAAGCATTTGCTATGCTTGCTAATTTTAAATGTTTATTTTGAAGTTGATTTCTCCCATTCTAAATGCATTTTCCTGGTTTAGTTTGTTGGCATAAGATCTACAAAACAAGCCTACTTCAAAGTCACCTTTGAATCAACGTAAATGTTAGTTTCTGCTAAAACGCTAGTGAAAGTTCAAAGATGACTAAAGAGTGACTTTAGCTCTCGAGACTTGCAACAGTTTAAGATCTTTAAGGCCTTAGAAGGCTTAAGCAATTTGCGCTCCCCCAAAGACTCCTAACATCCTAAATTGTCTTAAGCCACTGGAAGAGCTGATAGATCATAAAGAGCTTAATATATTCTGAGGGTTCAAATCTTATTTGGAGTATAGGCTGCCTGTAATCACTTTAAGCAATTAACAGGGCTTTAGGTTTTTAGAGGACTTTAAGCAAGTTATCCATCTTTAGAGCTTGGTTTAAGGTGATACCAAGCTAAATTGTCGTTATTTAAGAAACTTAAAGCTCTGCGTTCTGGAATCTGTTATTTACCTTCCAGCGGATCCCTACGTGCTACTTGGTGTGGTTGGAGCCTCGTAAGTGAAGGATACCATGGAATACTGGCAAGATTTTGACTGAGAAGAAAATCAGTGAAAGTTCAGGAAATTCTTATTTGATCTATTTCTGCCTTGTTCATTCCAGGCTATTTGGTCTGGGTGGTATGTTCTTATTCACATAAACATGCTTTTTTTTTTTTAATAGTGTTAAAACTACTGTGTAGTGCACTGTCTGATACACAAAAATCTTCTCAGTGTTTTAGGAGCAAATCTTAACTCTGGGTCTTCCTTGCACGAGTGTTTTGTCCATCTGCTTACAGTAGTGCATTAATTCAAATATTTCTGAAGTATGGGCATCAGTATGCCCCTTCCTAATTGGGATATATTGGGATATATCTCTTCTAAATGTCAAAGTAGCTGATGTCTAGTTACATCAGTAGCGCAGGAGTCACGTTCAGGACTAAGAAGGTTCCCCTTGTTCTCTCAGGTGCAAGTTACAACTTCCTACATCATGCTGAGTGGTGTAAAAAAGCTCTGGGAAAAGCTGCTTTAAAAAACTGTTGTGGTATTTTGGTAGGAGAATTGATATTGGCATGAAGGCTGTCTGTGAGGGACTTTTCTTGTCCTTATTCTCAACACAGGTTTTGCTGTTTAGCTTTGCATCCCTTAAGTGCAGTGCTTTCAACCTCAATATTTGTACTTGGGTCCCAAGGTAATCGAACATCCAGACTTTCATACAAAACTCTCTCCTTCTGCTCTGTCGTTGTCTTGGTGCTTAATTTCCATTTATCACTCCTGTTGAATGTGTTGGAAGACTGATTCTTCATTTAAGACTTTCTCCTTTGGAATGTAAGACAGATTCCTCTTATGCTTTCTATTGATGCGTCCTCCATGTCAACTCATTTTATGAGTCTACTCATCTGCCTCACGCAAACTGTAGGTAGGTTACAAATGCTCACTCTGGAAGTCACTTGGGTTTTAGCTGTAGTGACCCTGTGGATCAGAAGAAACCATTCTGTTTGGGTTCTTCCTACTGTGTTAATCTCTCTTCTCTCCCCCTCTCTCTTTGAGGTATCTAACAGCTTAGCTGACTGATGACTCTCTTCCTTAGCTGAGATATCACATTTTTGCCCAGGGAAGATGACTGTTAGAGGTGTGCCTTCTATCTAAATCTTATCCACTGGCTGCAAGAGCATGGATTGTATCCAGCTTTAGTTGCCCAGTGGTGGGCAGAACAAACTCATGCATATTCATGCTGTTGAGACACAAAAGTGTTAATTAGCTACTGGTGACTCCAAATTTATAAGGCTGACCTCATTTAAATGGTGTGAGTTTGAATAGAACCTCTTCAAAAATCCCAGTATTTAACCTAGCTGGCAGGACTGCACAATCAAATAAACGGGGTCAATCATCTTGCATAGTGTTGAGTTGGCATCCTCCCTGAAGTAGACACTTGGCTACTAGCTGCACCAAGCTGCTTGCTGTCCTGCTTCTGCAGTACCTTTGCCAATTCAGGTGGGTGTCAGGATGTGTTTCTGCATGGTTGCTGGTTTCCAGGTGGGTGAAGCTTGCAGGATTCTGAAAAATTAGTGGGCTGTATCAGTACAGGGAGTAAAAATGCACCTGCTGCTAGTTGTGGAGAAGGGGTCATCTTGCCATTGTTCCTCCTAATGTGTTGAATAGGATAATTTCATACGTCACTTAAATGTCTGTGTGGTTGTTAATCATAAACTGCAGATCTTTTGTTCTGTACGACTTATCTTGTTAGGAATTCCTATACTCAGTCTCATGCTCTTCTCCTGGCTAGTCATACATGGGCTGTACTCAAGGGTGTGCTCTGAAATAAGCCAGTGCCAGTGAAGCTGCAACCTCTTCCTTGGTCAAAGGGAATTACTGCCCTGCAGAGCTACTCCAGGAATCCCGTTTGCTGGTTCCATACAGTTTGCACTGCAGCCAATTTTCACTTGGATTTGTCTCTGCATGTGGTTCATCGCCTGCACAGAAAGCTAAATATTTATGAAGTAGGGTGTTAGAAATGATTATTTTCCTATCCAGGCAGCTGCTGGGAGTGCCAAACTTTGCCTTGTACTGACAATACCGTTGCCTAGTTAATCATGGGAGCCAGGGATGGGCTTGCTGTGCTGATCATCACATGCCAGCGGAAGAGATAATGAGCTGCTGAAAAGGATGCATCTGGAATCCGGCCGAGCATTGCATTGCGTGAGATACCGTGTGCTGCCTCTTCCTTCCCAAACCAGGACAATGGATTCCTGTTCCTTAGCATAGTGCCACCTTGCTCTCTGTAGCTCACTTTATATTTCCTTTGTACAGTTTGAATGGTTTAAGAATGACAAGTTTACACAAAGGGAAGAAAGCACATCTTGGGGAATTCAAATCCTTTGTAAACTAACCTGGTTTTGTATGCTTGCTCTTAGTGATCTTGAATGGACAGTATATTTGAGAAATCAGCTTTAAAGAGTGATTTCTTTTGTGGGGAAAGTGAACCTTGGCAGCATGAAAATCAGATATTCACCACCTAGCTGCATGCTGCATGGCGTCGCTTTGCAGCTAGTCTTCTCCATGTTGGGCTTGCCACAATCTTCATTCTAGTAATGGGGTTGTGCTGATATTTTTAGAAGGGATTGCAGGCAGCAATATCTTAACCAAAATTTAATTCAGTGCTGTAGCAGACAAGTGTGCTACTGTTGGGCCTTTCCATGTGGCAGCATTTGAAGGAGAGCAGTGCATTTGCCCGTTGCTGCTGCTGCCTTCTTCAGTATTGGGCGTGGTTTAAGTGAAAAGACAGTAAGTGCTATTTATGCCTTCCTGGACATGCATACTCTACTAGAAAATCATAGTTTTTTGTCTTGCCATCTTGCTTCCAAGCTGTATTGTTGTGGTGGAGTTGGGGAACTTTTGTCCTACTCCCTCCTCCTCTTCATCTCCCAATTCTGGATATGCCAGCTGTGGGGGGTTACTCAGATGTCTGTCGGTTTATGCTGACCTGTGCTTTGTCAATGTACTTTCCAAATACTGGTTAAGCCAATGCAGTAAACTGTATTTCAGCTTTCTTGTCACGTATGAATAATTTTGTCATTAATTCCTAGAGCTTGGTACTAGTTTCTTCAGCGGGCCATACCTGAGCTGTGTAGGTAATACCTCCATGCAGAGGGAGAGGCGGTGCTGTTTAAGTTGCTGTTAAGGTACTTAACAGGCTCTGCTCTGAATCCTTATTTGACTTTCAGCAAAGCATGCAAGTCTGTGCCCTTCATCCTCTTCAAGCTCGTTAATAATGTGAGCTGGACACAGGCGTGAAGGAAAAGTCCATCTCGGAACAGGTCCCTGCTGGGAAAGCCAGGCTGTGAGCAGCTCTGCATTTAACAAAGCTAATGGAAATTTCCAGGGAGGGCTTAGAGAGCTTAGTGACAGCCATAAAAAGAAAGAAAATAAGAACTTGACTAAGTGGGCTTCACTGTCCATGACTGACACAGTGTGGAGAATTGCAATTTTTCACCCTGAAGCCCGGGGCAACAAATGTCCTCCTTACTGCATCCACTTCCAAGTGGCAACATGCTCCATGCTACACAGAGCTTCTACCTTATGCCTTGGAAAATGTAAAGTGCTTCCAGCATTTCCATGTCTAGAGTTTGATGGAGCAAAAGTTAAATGCTTACATTACCTGAAAAATATTCATTTCTCCAGTGTAAGCTCTGCTTCTGTGAAATGATAGTCAGGCCTTGATTTGCAAATCTCCTGGGAAACGTACTGTGAAAGGCTTGCTAATTTACAAAATTCAGGCAATGTTTTGCAATGGGAGTTAAAAAACCTTTAGGCTTTCTGAAGAGGGAGATTGCACTGTTTTAAATAGGTGTGGCTAAACCAGTGCAAATCTTTAAGCTTAATTGAAAATCTGATTTAAACTAAGGTAATTGCAGTTGTCACACACATCTTGTTGTGTACTTAAGTTGGTTTAAGGTGCGATTATGTGATCAAGTTTCTAATGCAGGCATGGTCTGGCACTTAACCCATACAATAGCAGCATTTCTTTGATGAAATCTTCGCTTATTAAGAAGGGAAGTGATGATCTTCGTATAAAAGATAGTGCCCAGCCAGTTCCCTCTGTTAAGTTCAGATATTTGCTTTCCTCACTGTTCCTTGATGCAGTCTGAAACATCACTTCTGTAGCCTCGATCATCCAAAGGCTGGAAGACCTAATGGGGAGCAAGCTGGATATTGGTCTTAGGGCTGTGGAGAGGCAGAGTTCCAGGTCAGAGAGATGCAGATGCATGCGTGCTCTCTCACCCTGTACTCCGCTCTTGTGAGACCCCGCCTGGAGTACTGCGTTCAGCTCTGGGGTCCCCAACGTAAGAAGGACGTGGACCTGTTGGAGTGAGTCCAGAGGAGGGCCACAAAGATGATCAGGGGGCTGGAGCACCTCTCCTATGAAGACAGGCTGAGAGAGTTGGGGTTGTTCAGCCTGGAGAAGTGAAGGGAGACCTTATAGCAGCCTTCCAGTACCAAGGGGGCCTACAAGAAAGCTGGAGAGGGACTTGTTACAAGGGTATGTAGTGATAGGACAAGGGGTGGTAATGGCTTTAAACTGAAAGAGGGTAGATTTAGATTAGATATAAGGAAGAAATTCTTCACTATGAGGGTGGTGAGGCACTGGAACAGGTTGCCCAGAGAAGTTGTGGATGCCTCATCCTTGGAAGTGTTTAAGGCCAGGTTAGATGGGACTTTGAGCAACCAGGTCTGGTGGAAGGTGTCCCATGGCAGGGGGGTTGGAACTAGATGATCTTTAAGGTCTCTTCCAACCCAAACCATTCTATGGTTCTATGAAAAGAGAACAAAGATTGTGGTGAGGGCTTTATCGCTTGAAATCTTTTGCAAGAGGTGGAGTTGGGAGAGGGTAAGTTGGTTAGCTGGTCAAGGGAAGAGTCTGCTGAAAGGTAGCGGTGAGGATGCTCACTGCTGCAGTAGGGAGTGCCAGCTGTTTATTCTGAGCCACTTTTTTGGTCCTGCAGAGAGACTGGAATACCAGTCGTGTAGGTGGCTGCGGGGACCATGCCTGTACTTTGGAAAGCATGAAGAAGTGTGGAAGGAGAGGGAGAAGAGCATGGGTCAGTTTAGTTCTGTTGTGTAATAGCTGCAGATACCAAGCAAACTAGACTTTTTATGGAAATTTTGACTACCAGGTTAGAAAATCTCACTTGCCTAGGGAGTGTGCTACTTTGCAGACAGCAAAGTGTGACAGCTAAGTCTCAGTATATTAGGCAGGGGATGGAGCAGCCAGAGGGACTGGCATGGTTTTAGTGCCAAAAAAAAACCCCAAACCCCAAACTTTTTTCTTTAATCTGTCAATAAACTCTGAAGCCTTTGTAAATCAGCATCTCCCCGGCAGCTGCTTTCATGGGGTATAATGCAGTGCAGGGCTAGCTCAGCAGGGAAAAAAAAAAAAAAAAGGTGGTGACTGATTACTTCCTGTAGACTCCATGCGCGGTTTTGTTGACCTAATTTTCTCCAGCTTTTGCCCTTAGTCCCGACCTGGGGTGCTGTCACCCCAGCAGCCTGGCCCCAGGCCTCCAGCACACACAGCTCTCCTATTGCAGCATGTCTGACCTGCAGCATCCTCTAAGCTGGGGTTCTTGCCAGTTCTGCTGAGGCATCTCATTACAGGGACAACAGCTTTTATATGTACGTAAAACACCATGTTTGTGCCTGAGCCATAACCAGCTACCAACTACTTGCCCTGAATCCTTCCTTCAGATTATGGGACTACCCTTAGTTCATGCTCTGAGACTGTCTGCAGTGTGATGCAAGTCCAGCTCTTCAGACGCAATTCCCTTCTGTCTGGAAGGGACTTTTTTTTTTTTTTTTTTTTTTTTTTTTTTTTTTTTTTTTTTTTTTTTTTTTTTTTTTTTTTTTTTTTTTTTTTAAAGTTGCCTTGTGCTGACCACTGCACAGCGCTGTTAACTCTCCACCTAGCACCATCAGGTGTCTGCAGTCCAGGAGCCATGTGGTGGTACACAGCACCGTTTTGAAACCCGCAGGCCAGCTCACAGGGAGCTGGTGTGTCAGCACGGCGTGGCAAAACACTGTACAGAAAGTCTCTTCCATGGTAATGCAGCCCAGAGTGCTTCTGGAGGTGGGACACAGCAGTAGGTGGAAGATCTCCATGCTGCCTTGGACTGCACAGCGTGTGCCTGTCCTCTGACATTTCTGTATGGCACAGAGTAAGATGGATTCACTCTTATCCTCTTGCAGTCTAAGAGCTGTTGGGCCTTAGAAATAGTGGGAGATGCACTTACAGTGTTAGTGATTGCCCGTAGTCTTCAGCAATGATGTGATGATTTGCTGTACATTGCTAAGCTTGCCTGTTCCTGTGAAGTGGTTAGCTAGCTCTGGCTTCACATATCTTTTTGGAAAATGCACTGTGAAAGGTTGCCAGAGTATTGGCTGTTCTGTTAAACTTAGTAGCATTAGCTGTAAAATTCAAGTTTTGGACTTTTCAGACACACATAGTTGATCCAGTACAAACTCTCTTGTGGAAACTTATTAAGATATCCTCTACATCTGCCCTTGCTCCACAGTGACTGTCAGTGAGAGGGCTGTATAGAGATTTATTTATAGGTAGAATGAGAACCATTTGCAAAGAAACTAAATGTCGAATAAGAGCAGTGTTTTACTTAGCATTACTGAGTGCGGGAAATGCTGGCAGGCACCACAGAGAGAATTGGCCTTCCCATTCCAATTCTTTGTTTAGTCACTTGGAGTTAGGGTAACCTGATTTTATACACACAGTTGTATGTCTTCATTTCCTGAAAATCTCTCTGTTCCTGTTGCTGTGCCTCAGTGCTTATATTGAATTGAAATGAATGGAATATTCCAGAGCAATCTGGGTAATACAGCGCTCCATGTTTGCAAGGCTGTTCATGGTAATGCGCCCTTTTAATGAAAATGTGAATTGAGCTAGATCTGCAGTTTCTGTAGGGCAGGAGTCAATACTGTCCTTCATGTTGTGGGGACGTAATGTGTGCTGGCTGGAATAGTGTCCTGTCATGCTAATATTTTCTTCCTTCTTTGGTGTTTCAAGGGCCTTAAACTCTGGAGTTGAGTACCACTGGGACCAGCTGAATGAGAACGTCTTCGCTGTGCATTCCAGCAGCAGGAACACTGAGCGGCCTGGGTGAGTCTCCTGGGTGTGGGTTAGAGAGACCTGACCCTTTCTGCTGCTTTTGTTACATCTGACAGCACCACTTCTTCTTTGTTCCCTTAGCACTGGCAGCTTTAAATATGCAATTTGTCCCCCCTTTGACACTGCCTAGTTGGGTCACCTGGCCTGCTTCCAGCAAGTGACATTCAGTGCCCAAAAGTGCTGCCAGTGATTGTGAAGTACATGTGTCATCCACGGCCTCAGTAACATCCATGAGCAAGCCACGGGAGGAACGTGTGGGGCTTGATGCCTCAAAAACACCATGCAAAGTAAATGGCCTTTGGAGGATAACTGAAACAGGGGGTTCCACAGAGATGAATGCAAATCCATTGGGTGGTCCTGGTGACTGATTTTCATCCCTTTAGTTTCTGGTCATGGGACAGTTGTTTCTCAGCAATAAACTCTAAAAATAAACCTAAATCCCTTGAGAGCCCTATTGGCTGCTTCATCCAGTCTGTCCAGTGATGCACACATTAGTTACTCTAAACACTAGGGTGATGCTGCAGTCCCTTGCTTCTTGCCCCCATGACAAGTACTTCTCTGTATGCCAGCTGTTCTCAGCAAGAGGGTGACAGTCTTGTTTCTGAATTGTGAGCTCCAGGATCCCAAGGAAGTTATGAGCTGGTGTACAGGGCAATGTCTGTGCTTTCCTACAGCCTTGGTCTGATTGAAGGTGAAAAATAAGCAGTAGAGATTCTTTACTCTGCCATGTGAGTGGGTATTGCCACTACTCACGTTTTTTGACAGCACATATCAGTCTTGCATGATGGGCTTAGGAGCAGCTTGAAGACAGAAATATTGCTCAAGAATGAACTAACTTAAAGAGAGAGCAAGAAAAGTGTGGCAGGTTTCAAAACCTTATGAAAAAATGTTGTGAATGAGGCAATCTTTCCTAGAATCTCTTTAACATTCCCAGCACTTAACAGCCAGAGGTCAATTTTGGAAAGAGCATCCAAGCATTGTCAAGATTCAGCTCTTGCAGTGTCGTACACTTCAACTGTTCGATTCTGAGAAGCTAATGAGCCTTGAGGTGGTTCCTGTTGTTTGCTTTTGAGAACAGAGAATATCTCTTGTCCAACTGGAATGGGCAGAAATGCCTGCTGGAGTGCATTCATGGGTGATGCTGACAAACTAGGAGGTCCAGAGGAGGGAAGGGATACAGGCTGTGTCCTTGGGAGTTAAAACCACTCTGCCGACATGCAGAGGGAGGTTGTGTCTCTGTTTATGGTCCTGCGCTGCATGTTGTGTTGCCTACTCAACTCAGTGACCCCGAGACAGAGTTGTTCTGCAGGCTTAGTGGTGCTGCAGGGATATCTATCCATGCCTGTCAGACATGCTGCTTCTGTGGAAGGGTGAGTGGACTATAAGACTCTGTTGGCTTAAAACTCAAGAGACCAGCCAGCTGAGGCTGGAGAGGGGTGTTTGTGTGTGTGTGTAAATAAGTGCAGGTCACAATTCCCTCCAGCCCCATCTGCATAGTGGCTAGCAGGTGTGTGGTTGGAGTGGAGGCAAGAAGAGGCTCAGGTGGAAGCTTCAATCTTGCTGGGGCATGTTGCCTCCAATGCTCCCGGTCTTATTTGTTTTTCTCTCTTTTCAGAACCAGCAGAGCCACATGGAGGACAGACAGGGACATGGGCCTGATGAATGCCATAGGCCTGCAACCCCGAAACCCCCCCACCTCTGTGACTTCGCAGGGTACCCAGACCTTGGCGCCTCAGCTGCAGAATGCCGAGACTCAGACAGAGAGGGAGGTACAGGAGCAGGAATCCGCCTCTGCAGGGACTGGGGAAGGTAGGAGCTCAAGCAATGATTTGTCTGACAGAGCTTACCTGGTGAATGAGGAGTTTCCACATAGGTTCCGCATCCTATCGATGCATTTCGACACTCCTGTTATCTCTTCAGCAAAGATTTCTCCAGCCTAATTTGCCTGTAGCCAGGCCAAGATGATCAGGAGAGTGAATCTCTGTCCATATGAATAGACAGTTGTCTTTTTCACATGCTTTTAGAGGGCAAAATGAACTCTTCTCCAGATCATTGTCTTTGTAGAATCAGCTGTACTGGCATCACTCCTCACAAATCTCCTGAACTCTAACCATCAGTAAGGCTGCAGACTGTTAAGAACTATCCTTTCTGGCTCTGCATTAGAGTTTAGCTTGGTCCTTCAACCTCTGCATCTAAAACCTGTGCAGGCTTCACAAGCTCAGCATCTGGATACAAAATACTGTAAATCATTTCTCACAAAGCAGGTATGAGTATTCTGTTTAGTCTGATCGATGAAGGCTGTGATGAGTGTCCAGCTCAGCTATTCAAAAATGTCTCTAGTGTTTTCCAGTCCAGGAAAACTTACCAGTAAAGAGCTGGAAGCAGCTGATGTGCAATTCCTATATGATGATAAAGTCACTGATCTTTTGAAAGCATGATGATTTTGTCCAGGCTTCTTGTCTCTGTACTGTAGCATTGTGCTTGAATCCAACTGTGAAGGCTTGGCTAGGAAGGAGTTGGGCAGTATATACATAGGAAAGACAGAGAAGAGAAAATCAAGGAGACAGTTTTGAAGTTGTTGGTTCATGATGAACCCACTTGGCTTTGGGAAGCAGCCCATGGCATTTCTGTTTGTGCCTGTATGCTTGCTTGTGCTGTGTCACTCTGAAAGATGCTTTTTGGCATGTGACTCTTCCACAGTTTCTGCTGTGCAGCATCCAGCATGTGTGATAAGGCTTTGTGTTTCTCTGATCTCAGCTTTTCTGTTCAAAGTTAAGTGGCAAATTCCTGACCTGTGGAGTTTCCCATCTGCTTATCTCAGCAGAGCTGAGATTAACCTCTCTGGAAGGTTAGTACAGTTGAGGGCATGTGAATAAGGCTGGAACGTAGGACGTCTGGGCAAATGCTGAACTTGTGGGAACTGGTTCTTCCACTGAATGTGGTATGCAGACTGAGGACAGGGTACGGTGTGGGACCTTCTTGCATCAAGGCCATGATGGCTGATGTTGCAGGCTTGGGGGTCTTTCTCTGCTCTGTTAAACCAGTGGAGTTCTCCAGTTCTTCTCTCTGTTGCTGTTCTGCAATCGTCTGAAGGTTTCATTATCTCATTCTTTCTAATTAACCTTTCAATTTTCAGATCTAGATCATGGTTTTTAACTAGACCATTAATGAGATGGGGAAGGGTTGTCCTTTACCAGTGCCTTGGGCAGGGTATCTCTACAAAGAAGCAAAACGTGTAACATTTGGAAGAACAGGAGTGTAGATAACAAGCCTAGGACAGAGACTCCTCTTTGTCTCCCTTTCTTGCTTGGAAGATTGGCGGGTTCCACATCTGGTGTGATTTCTGGCTCAGATGCTGACTTACCGCGTGTCCCCTTGCAAGTGGCCTCGCCTGCAAAATGGGCTGTCACACTCCTTTCTCCTATATAAGGATCTTTAGAACAAAGGAGTTACTCCAGTACGGATGCATGCACTGGAGATGAGCCAAGTGGTCTTACCCTGTAGTTGATCAGTTCTTATGCCAGTTGCATCCTCAGTGGAAATTCTGGTGCAAAGGATCAAGAGCAGCTCAAAACAGGGAGCTGTCAAGACATTAACTATCAGGAGCATGTATGATCTAAAAACCAACTGTAATCCATGACAGAGGAATAGTACAAGGACCTATCATGAAGCAGAAAGACAAGTTTTCAGCTGCTATTACCAACACCTCAGCCAGTTAGCCAGGGACTTGTAGCATCAGTGGTCTGGTTCATCCAAGAGTCTTTGTGCTTGACATTACACTTGAGTCCTATTGCGCTGCTTGTGATGTTAAGGTTACTGTTTTTCCAGCATCATAAACTCTTGTGATGCTCATCCAGTGTGTTCAGGCAGGCTAGATTAAATGCTGTGCTGCTTTTCTGATGGTTAATTTGTCCACTGTATCTACCATAACTCTTTGCCTGTTGTTGAAAGGGAAACAGTGTTTCCTAATAGCAGGATCTAGATGTCAGGGATACGAAGGGAAAAAAAAAAAAAGAAGAAAAAATGTCCTACATGCACCTACAGCTTGGTGCATGACCTAGGGCAAATTATTAATCATCTACCAAATGGGAATAAATCTTCCCATAGTACAGTACACCAGGGGCTGTGAAGATTAATTAGTGTTTTGTATGGGGCTTTGAAGATGTAAATCACTACGTAAAGGCTCAGCAGTATTATCAGCAGCAGAATGGATAAATCAGATGTGATTCTGAGTAATGTAAAGGAAAGTGTTTTAGTTATCACCTCGTCATGAGGGGAAAAAAAAAATCAAAACAAAACAAACCCCTTGAATGTTTAAAAAAAAGAAAAAAAGAAAAAGAAAGGCTACTGCTACCCCCAGGAGTGGGTTTCTGTCCTGTGTCCTGTCAGCCTCGCTGCTGTGGGGAATTCTGGCTCAGGGCATTTCTTGCAGATATGTGCTTACTGTACAAAAAAAAAAGTATGCAGAATTGCATCAGAAATCTAATTAAGCTCTGTGCGGGTATAAATAGTTTCCTTTTCTCATGCAAAGCTCTGCGGGGACTTTGCTATTCTGATTATCTTTCTGCCTCCTTTGGAGGAATGAGTATATGATGACTTTATTAGAAGTGAATCCCTTTAATGTCTGTATCTTTTTGTTTTGCAGCAGTTGATAGCTGCCTTGTGAACTCTGCTCCCAAGCCACACATAAACTTAAGGAAGTTAGAGTTGAGAGAAAACTGGGAGAGGTACCAAGAAACGCCTAGAACAGTGTTTCAGCTGTCTCCTACTTTCTTTTAAGCTGACAGACATAGTGGAAATAGTGATGGAATTGTAACTTTGAGGCACTCTTAATTAGAAACAATCTGTTGGGAGTTATACTATGATTTCCCTTGCAAATGGACAGGCATGATAGGGGAGGGATCTGTATTCAACTGGCAAATTAAATCTCACTTAAAAACCAACAAAAATTCCTAATGAGATTTAATGGCCCAAAGCTTTACCTTTAGAAATTGTAATTCCCGGTCCAGACTGGGTCAGGCTGTGGCTGCCACTTGTTCAGGCTGCTGGATCTGTGGAGTAGGGTGCAAGTGGCAGTAACTGTCAGGGACTGCAGCTGTGCAAAAGGTGTTACAGGCTGAGGGAAAGGGACCTTTGCAGAGCTGCAGGACACTTGTTTCATTGTGCGCCCATGCTGTCCCCTGGCTATTGACAGTATATCAATACATCTTTCAAAAAGAAATGCATTTTTCAAAAAGAAAAAAATAACCCACACTCAAAAAAAACTTTATGGAAATAACTGAAAGGCAATTGTCATCTCAATTCTTACCATCTGCATTGTCTTCGGGGCTTAAAATTCAGATAGCTAACTCAATGCTCATTGTGCAAGTAGCATGTGCTATGAACTACTGAAATTGTAGCCATCGGAAGTCTTGCTGTCAGTGGATTGCTACTTTGCCTGTCTTTGGGGGAGCAATATATTGGCTACTGTCATGCCATATACAGTTTTTAACCAATTTGGTTGAAGTGTTTCTCACCAGCCAGTACAAATTTCCATCATGTCCAACTGCTTTCAGAGGTTGCAGCAGATACTTTTGAGAGTGAAAAGGGTTGTAAAATGAAGGCTTGGGTTTGTGGGGTTCAGTCTGTTCAAACTGTTAGTAGTGAAAAGACAGCACATGCAAGCGAAACTTCCCTGGTATAAGCAAAGCATCCTGAGGATGCCTAAGGAGCACTTATAAGCAGAGTCAGAGTGCCTGCATGTGATGTAACTTACTTAATCTGAGACATTAGGAACGTGTGTTGGGGGGCTGCATGGGTAGGAGTACCCTGTCCCCAGCCGAGCCTCATGAATGCTAAAAAGAAACATGTTGTTTTACGTTAGCTGAACACGTTCTTGCAATGCTGTTGTCAGATGTGATGTGACTTTTGTGCGATTAGTGTGGAAATGGGAACCAGGACACCAGGGATCAGCTTCCAGATCTGCCTCTCATTCTCCAAGTAGAAACGTGGGTAGATCCCTTAGCCTTTCATCTGCCCGTCCATCTGTAAAATGTGCGTCATATGTCCTATAGAACTGCAAATTTCAGTTTCTCTTTAAAGCCATCTGAAAAGCACTACCTAAAAATTAGAATCAGGTTCTAGAAACATGTACTATGCAAGCCTTTACAGTGTGAGCTACTCCAAGTACTCTCTTGGGATTAAATTATGGGGGCTACTTTTAAACTCTCATTACAAAAATAAGTTTCACTCATACAAATCACCAAGGTGAGATATCGCTAAGAAATTTGTTACAAGTCAAAGCAGTTGTGTCTTTTCTGAGTTCTGTGGAGTTGTTTGGATTAGCTACCTCAGAAAGGAAGTGTGAACATGCTTCTGAGATTGGCTGGGGAGAAAAGTAACTGACAGTATTTCTTCTGGCACTAAGGGAGATGTGATTATTCATAGCTGGTTATGCTGTGCTTTGACCCTCCCTTTCCTATTCTTATGCAAGGAGTGAATTCATTTAAAAATGCTGATATTTTTATCTTTGGGCATCTGAATTAGTGGGTCAGTTCACACCTCAGAGCTATTATTCCATGTTCTCTGAAGACTTAGATATCTCTGCAGTGCTTACTCTCAGTTCTAATTTTGAAGCTTTGTTTGCAAGCATGGCTACTAACTACTGCTGGTTTTAGAAAGAGGAAAGCTGAAAATAGGAAAAAATTCGAGAGCGATGTCAGTATATCGCACAGCCGCAGAGGAGCCTGATCTTATCCTTGCTTCTGTGGGCTTTGCTCTTTATCAGGTGTGTGCCTTCCATGCCCAGAGATAAACAAGTTGTACTCCCCATAAGTACTTCAGAGACCACTTCATTTAAGAGTGGAAATGCTCCGGCCTTATGCCCAGCTCCACTGAAAGTTTGCCACATGTTTCGCCTTTGTAGTCTTCTGTGTCAAACTCTTGTCTTGCTGGAGTAGCATGGCAGAGGACTTCTAAAGACAGGTGCATTAGCTAGAGAATATTTTGTTAAATGTTGGAGCCAGTCAGCTAGATTGACAGAAATCCCCTGGTCTTCGGGATAATTACTCTCAAGTAATGTTTTGTGTCTGTGTTTGGAATAGATGGGGTTTTGGACCTCTGGAAAGGTCACTTCAGTTAGAGTAGAAAAGGTTTGTAGGAACACAGCACTGTGGACACAACACTAATACTTACTTGTATTGCAGAAGGGAACCATGGGTGATGCTTTTCTGTCCTGTCAGGCACAGAACCTGTGTCCCTGTCCAGAAAAAGATGGAGACTGTCTCTCAAGATTGCTTCCTGCTCTGTGATGGATTCTGATACAGGGACAGCCTAGGTGGAGGGCGAATTGGCAGGTGTTACGCTTACACTGGTACTTCACACACTGTAGCTGAAGCTGGTTAGCTCAGTTTTCTAGATTTTGTCTGTAGTGCTCTGTGAGGTTTTTCTATTTTTCTGACCCTAGAAGGTAGGCTTAGAAGAATGAGAGCTTAAGATAAGGGATTTTACAGAGCCTGGGAGATCAGAATGTAATTTTGAGCATAAAATGAGAGAAGAGGAATTGCCTTCTCCGTATGGAGAATTAGATGTGCTATCACTTGGCCTACACCTGCACAAGCTCTGGATATGCCTAAACCCTTTGGAGTCTGAAAAAAGTGTCACGAGTATGGGGTTTCCCTCTGTCCTGGTTTTGTTCAGCTGGTGGTACAGGGAATAGGGTTTGGCCACTGTGGCAAGTTGAAACTTCTAGCAATCTGAGGTGTGGGGTTTACGGCATTGCTGTTGTTTTGGGTAAGTGCCTGTGTGCACATTGAACCTCCACCAAATGGAAGTTGGCTTATTTCACTTGCACTGAGTACTAATGTAGTCTGCATTGGCAGCCTGGTGAAAGAACGTGTGTGGGAGTCACCAGGCAGTAGAAATGGGCTGTATGTGAATCTGTGCGTAGCTCAGCTCAAGGGAAATTGCGCAGGAAGCTTTGCTCAGAACCAGTCAGCCAAAGTCATTGTCGAAACCCAAGGGGGGAAAGGGGAGGACAACCCCTGAAGCAGAGGTGCTTGTTGGCTGCTTGAAGGGTGAGGCTCACTTCTGGCCCTTGACGGGCTGTCTTTCTGGAATTTCCAACAGTGCTGTATCTCTGTGCTTGTAATCTGAAGGCTGATGACTTGCTGATTTCTGCTGTGGCATCAGCCCTTGCCTGTTTTCTGAGCAAGCAGCTGCCTCAACTGGAAATTCAGCCATGGCACATGGTAATTAAGGGGCAGGAAGAGCAGGGAGTGCTGTGGTGTGCACTGCCTGCATGGACTCCTCTGGTGAAGCACATGTTTGTAGTGCTGAGGAGCATTGGCTGGAGATCCTTGCTGATTTGCTGTTGCAATGCTCCTGTATTGGGCTAGTTTATAGTAAGTGATCTGTCAAGAGCACAGTACCTGCTGTTTCAGGCCTTGTGTAGATAGGGCTGGCTGGCATGTCTCTAAGCCAGGTTGCACATCTTGGCTTTCTCAAGCTTCTTCTCTGGCCTGGCCAGACGGTTGGTAACAAAGTGCTTACGACTATGCCCTCAGAAGGAAGCGATGACTGAATCCAAAACCATGCTTCTCGTTAAACTTTTCACTTACTTCTGCTCATGATTAACGCTTCAATATCCCCTGGCCATGCATGTTTTTCACACTGAAGTTTCAAGTCTAATAGCTGCCTCTGTCTGTGCTCAGTCTTCGTGCTGGTCAGCCAGGTTCCTAGTTCATGCATCACCCACATCTTAGTTCATGCATCAGCTGCATCCTGAACAGGATTTCTCTGCTAGAGTTGTGGGTCAGGCTCTGCCCAGGGGGTATTCTTGCTCACTCCTCTAGGCTCCGCTCCAGGTTCTCATGTGGTTACTGGCGTCCCTGTGGTCTCACTGACGCTCTAACGAAGGAGCTATGTAATTGCTGTGTATATATAAGTGGATATAGCAGGCCTACTACATTCCTAGCAGAAAGAGACTTATTCTACTTGTGGGTATTAAATTTGCCCTTAATGTCCATAGTATTTCTACAGCAGGGCAGTATGTCAGCAGACTTGCTTGAAGATGAAATTAGCCGTACCCTGTGGTGGAGGAAACTGGTGGTGTTTGATGCAAGTACCACTGAGCCCATGAGGAAAGGGAATAAGCTGTCACTGACTGACTGCACAACACGTTATCAGTTTTAACTATCTTGCTTTTTTAAAAAAATAACCTCTACAGTGGCATGGTGTAGACTGTGCTGAATACCCCAGCTCTCATGTTAGATACATGATCTCCACCCCACAGCCCCAAGCGGCTTTGTCTTCCTAGTCAGTGTGGCAGTGGTTTTTATTGTGTTTTAACTCCTGCCTACATCTAGCCTTGTTTGTGTTCATTTCCTTGGTGCCAGGAGAGCTCATGGCTTTCTCCTCTCCTCCAGTCAGCACTGCGATGGCTTCATGGAGCTGGGAGTTAGATTTATCTCTTTAATAAGAATCATCAGGATCCCACTGTGGAATGATTCTAGCAGTTTATGATTACAGATTGTTTTCCCCAAACGGTCTGGGTAGGGTTTGTAGCAAAAGGAGGATTCTGGGAAACAGAACTGGGCTGGACTTCCCTGCCATGGGGATTTAATCTCCTACGTGGACTATTTTTCTGTGAGATTTTGTTCTTCAAAAGTAATCTTCAGCAACCAAGGCATCTGACGATGGTTCCCTCAGAGCTCAGTACAGCCTGACTATGAAGGGAGGGCTCGGAGATAGACAAAGACTTAAGAGATAGTTTTTGCATTCCTCAAAAGACACCAGTCAAGCGGAGCAGGAGCCTACACACTTGATCTTTCCTTGATCATAGGTGATGTGGAAGCACAGACCGTGTTCTGTAGCTGCTGTCTGCTCTTGGCCAGCTGCTTGTGTCCTCCCTGATACTGGGGAGATTGCCATCATGTCATCTCCCTGGGGCATTCTCAAACAGGTGAAGTAGGAAGGGCCACAGGACTCTTTAACACCATGGTGAAATGTTTGGTTTATTGCAGCGCAAACTGAGGTTTTTCTTCCTGCCCCTGTGGGACTGGCTGGACTGTCTCTGCAGCTGTGAGAAAACTCACTGCCTCTTTGACTCCTCTTTTTTCCACACCTGTATGGCTAGAAAAGAGCTGCTTCTTCAAGGCTTGGACATGCAGGTCTGTGAGGGATACCTGTGGGAGTGGCCAAGATTTTCTTGACAGAGTTCAGTGCCTCTGTTTGGCACTTCACCAAAAGTTACAGAAATAAAATGTTGGGCTCCCTCTGGACAAAAGCCATCTTCTGTCCCAGCACATGCGCACTGCATGATGCATCTACCCAGCATGCTTTCTCTTTGTGTTGTAGTTTGCCTTGTGCACCAAAGTTGCTTCTGCTTTCTCTTGCAGGTGAAGGTCCAGAATATGGGGCCAGTGGGGAGGATGCCCTGAGTAGGATCCAAAGGCTGATGGCAGAAGGTGGCATGACTGCTGTGGTCCAGCGGGAGCAGAGCACCACCATGGCATCTATGGGCGGCTTTGGCAACAACATCATTGTGAGCCACCGGATCCACCGCAGCTCTCAGACTGGTGCAGAGTCCACTGGAGTTGAGGGCACATCAGCACAGCAGTCCACCTCACAGCAGCTGGCAGCTGAGTTGGAGGGACGGATCCTTTCAGAGTCTATGCAGCTGTCAGAGCATGGCCTGAGCCCGCGGACAGCCCCTAGCGGGAGTGAAGGACAAAGCGCTGGTGATCTGGACCTGCCAGAGCAGGCCCAGTCCTCCATGGACACTGAGGGACCAATTGATTACAGTGACCTAACTAATAATAACCATCTTCCTGACAGTACCAACTTCTATAGTGATGACAGCACCAGTGGGGAGTCGCGGAACAGGTAGAGATTGAGTTGTGTGTTGGTACTACCCTTGTACTGCTCAGCAGAGACCTGTACCTCACAGCTGGCCAGGAGCTGGAAGAGTAGCAACGTGTGGCTCTGACAGGATGCTGGTGGTTCAGAGGGCTTCTCTATCCTGGGTGAGTGGGAGGGGATAAGGACTGCAAGGGAAGCCATGGGGAAGAAAGCATACTTAACTTCCAACATTCCCACTGCTGAAGAGTTAACAGGAATATGAACCATACTGGCTGCACATCATGCAGATTTTGAAGCCCCATGGGATTCCCTGAGCTTAGCCCTAACCCTGCAATTTGGTTAGTGTCATCCTTTGTAAAGCTTCTTTCCTTTCCTCTTTCCTGCCCTTTTATGCTCAGGGGCTGATCAGTACGGTGAAGAAAGGGAAGGGGGCCTGCAGCATCCTTCTGGAGACAGGCAGTCCTACTGGGCAAACCTGGGCGTGATGCTCCAGCTCCGTTGCTGGAGTGGAGGAGTCTTCCAGGCCACAGTCCTGCTCTGTGGCACAGCACTGCTCCCCCCTCAGAGTGTGGTGTTCTAAGACCCGTCCTGCCTGTGCTGTGGTCTTTTCTGGGAAGAACTGGGCTTTGCCAAAACCTGCATGGCTCAGGAGCTGCTCACAGGTGGGGATCTTTCCTTTTTAGAGAGTTAGTTTAGCACTTGGCAGGAACCTAAGCAGAGCTGCTGTATGGGTAGAGGAACAGGGGCTACTGCTCTCTAGTCAGGATGCAGTTCATGCGAGGATGTTCTAAGCTGTGCCAATATTAACAGGAATGAGCTATCCCAGTGGTTTCATGGTGCCATGAGCTGCACCTCCTTGGCAGGGGGCAGGAAATGTCTTTCAGCTCTAGGCCAGGATGTGAGGTATGGGTCTGTGATGTAAGGTGTTGCATGTGAAATCTTGACCTTGTACATGTAGTTTCTAGTGGAGAAATCAAGGCTCTGATATTTTGTTTTTAGTCTCAAATGTGATTTTCCTTTTCGTTTGTAACTCTCCATCCCTAGCAGGCTTGTGGAGGAAGGACGGGGAGAGCGTGAGTGCTAACGAGGGAAACACCAAAGATCAATGTCATTAAAATATGACAAACCCTTGCTTGACCTACTGTCTTCATTTGTGTGATGGTTGTCTCTGTGTTCAGCCTTGGCATAGGTACATCCAGCTCAGAAGCTCAAGGTAGCTTACAAATGTCAGATGATGACCACCCCCTTCCCAGGAGGAAAGCAGGCTCAGCCTTTGAGTTGGAAGCCCAAAATTGGGAAACAGGGAGGAGCATTTGGGAGTCTTAACTGCAAATTGCCTTTTAACCAGTCTGGAGATGAGCAGGCACTTCTGTGTTTCCCATCGTTCAAGTAATGGGGTGAAAGAGGAGCGTTAGTCCTATCCCACTTAAAAAGGTATGTAGAGATGCAGCACTGTCTATCTTAGGCAAGCAGAGAGTGGTCTGTCTTGCTGACCTCTCAAAGCAGAAAAGGGGTGCAGTATAGGGCTGTTCTGGATAAAGGAACGCATGCCCCAGTGTTAGCACTCTGCGGTGAGGGATGCTTCCCCTGCTGTCTGAGCACTTGCCAGCAGCTGCTGCGCTCCTGCCTGGCTCCTCTAGATGCTGCGCTGCAAAGACATTACAATAAATAAGGCTGTTATTAGGCAGCACTCAAGCTCCCAGTCAGAAGAGTCTGTTAGAGAACATTAAGCAAATCTTCTCTTAAATCACAGCCTGGAAATGAACCTTAAATCAAATCAGCTGCTGCCAGGCCTCATTGTGGAGTGTTAATGAGGCTCTAAAACCTGTCCTGAGCCAGCTACATCCCTGATCTGACAGGAGAGCAGCCTGAAAAATGGGATTCCCTTGTGTGGTGAGGAAGGTTTCATGCATCCCTATATTGCCTTAGTGTGGGGTGGCCTGAGGATGTGTTGGCACTTGGGAGCCAGAGGAGCTATGTCTCAGCTGAAGACTTGGGCAGACAGGGCGGTGCAGGTCTAGGCAGAGCTGTTTACTGCTCTGCTTGAAAACAAAGAAAAACAGAGCCTGGAAAAAAACTGCTTCAGCTCAGCCTGGCATCTCCTCTTACCTCTCCCTGCACAATTCCTGGAAGAGTCTGGAGGCCCGTTCCTGGTAGATGTGTTGCAGAGCATTTACAGATGTCCATTTCCATAGCCAGAGCCAAACTACCTACAGAAAAATTTCCTTCACGGTTGGAGAAAGGTCTTCTGGGATGTCTCACTCTAGTGTTGGCAGATTCTCAAAGACCTGGCATGTACCATTGCTGGGCGCTCAGGCCTGGCTGCTGTGCAGAGGCCTGAAGCCTGCTCTGCTGACTTCCCCTTAGTCCAGACGTGCCCCCATTGTAGACGATGGTGGAGCAGGCAGTGAGCTCCAGTGAGAGCAGGAGCAAACCACAGCTGCTGTCTTTAACATTGACTCGGGACATCTCTGAAGCTCCAAAGCAGCTTTTCATTCGAGGCTTGTAGGGGAAACTTCCAGATGAGGTAAGGACGGAGGCCTGATCAGAGCAGGCAGCTTTGATGTTTCTCCTAACCCGCTTTGTAGCTCTGGGCCAAAGGCCTACTCCTGTCTTCATACAGGCTTTAAGCAGGAACAGTGGGCAGGGTGGGTGTGGGTGGGCTTAATTGTCAGATGCTGCCTTGGCCATGCTTTGTAGATGACCTGCTGTGGCCACACAACTAAGCTCTCAGTGGTGGTGGGCTTATATGTAGAGAGAGCAATGCTTTTTTTTTTTTTGAGTTTCAGGCCTAGAATCTTCCAAGCTCACATTCTGTCCCTGCC
>NW_008795128.1:4364007-4379924 GCF_000699145.1 Aptenodytes forsteri
TGGAGAGAGAGCAATGCTTTTTTTTTTTTTTGAGTTTCAGACCTAGAATCTGCCAAGCTCAGTTTCTGTCCCTGCCTGAGACCTGACAGAGGGAGGTGGGTGGTTGGGAAGAGGGGGGACAGGAGGGAAAATTGAGCGCACTTATGCCATGGGCTCACTTCCCCCCCACCTCAATGCAGTTTTCTTATGCCTTCCATGCTTCTTGTGGAACAAAACTCACTCTCTGCCTTGGACTACCCTGTTCTGGCCCAGCAGTCTTCCTTGGCTGGTTTGGGCAGGGCTGAGCTGACCTGTACCCTCGAGCAACACCCCTGAATCTGCACAATGACCTGAGGCATGGAGCCCTGTGCAGAACAGGAGGTGGTAGGATTGCCTGCATCCAGGACAAGCGCAGCAGCAGCATGGGGCTCCTTCCCCAAACCTCGCAGCTTACCTGCTCACTGCAGTATGATAATGCAGTGCTGAGGCAAATGCCCTGCCAGGAGCAACGTGGAAATTCAACAAGAGCTGCCTGAGGAAACCAAACCAGAGCTGTGCGTGCTTGCTGGCCCGATTTAGGAGGCAAAATGAGAGCCTTGCTGCTTAGGAGCAGGAAATAATCTTAAAAACCAAAAGCTTTTCTCAGCCTTAGCCTGTCAGGAGCCTTTAAATGTGCTAACAAAATCCTGGGGAAAGGAGAAGTATGGTGCAGAGAATTTTATTTAGCTTTCAAAAGGCTTTTGATAAAGTCCCTCACAAGAGGCTGTTAAAGAAACTTAGTCACCTCAAGGTTGAGGGGTAGAGTCCTCCTGGAGATGGAAGCTGTTTGAGGCAGGAATTGGACTCAAAAGTAACAGCCAGTTCTTGGTGTGGAAAGAGGTTAATGGTGGGTTGGTTGGGTTTGGTAGGAGCCAGTGTTCTCTAAAAGCCCTAATAAGCTGGAAGAGGAGGGGAACAACTGAAGATACAAGATTATTTAGGTTAGCTAGGGAGAGAGAAGGTGCCAGAAGCCTGGGGCAGCGGGAGGAGGTAATGGTTGGAGCTGCTATGCTGGAAGGGGGCTTTTGTATGAATCCGCAGAGCTAACCTGCACGGGCACCGCTGCAGCTGGTGAATGCTCTGGCACCCCTGGGCTTGGGACCAAACCAGCTGGTGAGCACTGGAGGGGAGACCTGGGATCCCACAGGGATCCACTGAAGCCCTGGCAGGTGGTACAGCAAAGCGGTGAGACCCACTTGTCCCTGAGTCCTGTGTTTTCTGCCCTTTCTCCTTTGATGGCCTGTTGCTCCATCTCCAGCACCTCCATTCGACTCCCCCTGGAAGTCCCACACCATACCCACATGTGGCTGGTTTGGGGTGTCTGTGGGGTGACCCTATAGCTGGGTGGTTCTGGGACCCCAGCTCTACGTGACGGCCAGGAGCTGTGCTGGGCAGGAAGGAGAGGGCAGGAACAGGTAACAGCTGGGTGCATGGGGACTCTCTCTCCCCCAGTGTTACCAGTGCCGAAGCTGAGCCCCATAGCTGGCCCCTCGGGCTGCTGGCCAGGGTCCAGCTGTCTTCTCTGCTTGGTCCCAATCTGTCAGAGAAGCTGTTCTCCAACAGGAAAAGTCATTTAATTAAAGCATGCAGCATGTGAGCCATCCACCTCTAATTGGGATTTCAGTGTGCAGGACATAAATGTCATGCCATTGTTGCCTCTGCGTGGAGGGGGCCCTCGGCACACGAGGGAGCTGGGGGGGACAGCAGCCTTTCATTTCCAGCTGCCACCCTCTGCCAGCCAATTAATGTCAGCGCCTCTTTCTCCTTGTCCCTGGGAGCAGAGGCCTCTCTCCTCCCTGCCCTGCTGCTGCTGCGTGGCTCCTGCCGTGGTAATAGGCGGGAGGCTTGTTACAGCCCACTCGGTGCACTCTGGCAAGCACACGGATTTGTTTCCCCACAGCGTCTCGAACAGAAGTGCCTCTCATCTGTTCTTGGTTAGCTCCCTCGGCTCCTGTTTGTTTTGCCTTTCAAGCAGTTGTTGCTGGCGTGCAGCACCGGTAGGAGCTGATGGGATCAAGCTGTCCTCCCTGGGACGCCAGCACCGGGCATCAGCTCCCTCCCAGCCAGGAGCCAGCGTCCCAGAGAGGGCACCATGAGGCTTCCCCTCCGCCTCCCATCTGAAAATCAACATGCTGTTGCTCAGCCTCCAAGCATCCACCCTCTGTGCCAGGGTCTTGCCCGCCAATTCAGGCCAGGCTCCTCCAGCTCAGTGGTGCCACGTGGGAGGGACTGGGGGGCCCAAGCGCTGCACGGGCAGGGCTTAAATGACTCGGTGGGATAGGCAAGGTGTGAGTGATAGGAGATGTGAGCCCAGCAGGGAGCAAATGCTACTGCTGGAAGAGGCAGCCAGACACTGAGATCTCCAGGAGGACCTGTTGGTGAAACTGGACCAACACGTATGTGGAGAGCTGCAGCTGGGCTCTACTGCCCTACTGAGCCTTTGCTTCAGCTGTGGCTGGCAGGACAGTGAGCTCTGGGCTGGCATGTGGTTTCTGGCAGCCTCTGAGGTTTCTCTTTCTGTCCTTGCATCCAGCCCTGTTCCAGTTTGACTGGTGGAGTTGGACTCTGGAGTCCCTGCTCTTTCCAAGCTCAGGAAACACCCAAGGCTCCCTGGCCCTCCACCGTTACCCTCTGAGCTCCTAGCTCCAGCTTTACAGAGGCTGGGGTAAATAGCAGACACTGTGCAAGCTGTGCAGAAACATGAGATGTTATGGTAATTTAGGCTTGGTTCTTTCTATTTCTTAGGCTCAGCTGCATATCCAGGCCTATATTCCCACCCACGTGGGTGCTACGTGCAGGGTACGCCCCTGCTACGGCTTTTCCCAAACCCTTTCTCTGTGCCATGCGAAGTGGCAGACCAGCAGAGCTCCAGGTTAGGTGTCTGTCACTTTGAGCATTGCTTGACACACACAGCAAATGCTGCCCTCCTGTCTGCACTGCTCTTTGCAGCTGCTGGGGAGAGGGAAGCCTTGAACACCTGGGAGAAAACAGGAGACCAGGATGGGTTATGGGGGACTCTGTAGCTGCTCTGTTGTGTGTAAATCAGGGGAAGGGAGAAGAGAAAGGGAACAATAGGGGTTCAGCTGACAGTTCCTAATGTGCAATGGGCCCAGCACAAGCGTGGCTGTGGGGCTTGTGCTCTCCAGTGCTCACTGCTGTGTGTTAAATGAGCTCCAGCATCCCTTACCAACACGCATGAAGCGTCTGTACCAAGGTCTTACCTTATATTGGTGCGTTCTCCTTTTTCTTTGAGGCCAGAGCAGGTTGCCCAGCATTGGAAACATGCTGCCAAGATGGTGTGCTGCTGTCCTGCCTCTGCCCTGCCCTGCCCGGAGCACAGGGGGGCAGAGCCAGGGCCCAGGTCTGGCCGCTTCCTATGCGTCCATGCAACTGTGTGTGGTGGTGGGCTTGGGGGCTGCTCTGGGCCAGCAGCCGCTGGGATGATTTCCAGGTGGAGAGGAGGGTGCCCAGGCAGGGGCTTTCGCTGTGCTCCCCCGAGAGCAGCTCTGTGCTGCTGAGGCTCTCTCATGAACCTGCGTCTCTGAACTGATATACAGGTGCCCAAGGGCAAGGGGGCTCTTCTGGACTGTTTGAAAGGCTGGTG
Organism: Aptenodytes forsteri; assembly: GCF_000699145.1. Lineage (NCBI taxonomy): Eukaryota > Metazoa > Chordata > Aves > Sphenisciformes > Spheniscidae > Aptenodytes > Aptenodytes forsteri. The sequence continues at coordinate 4,367,630 of NW_008795128.1, forward strand.
CTCGGCAAACACAGGCTTATGCCCCCCACTGACAGCTTTTGTGTATGAGCCTGGGTTAATTTGGTGCAGAGATGAAAATATTTTTATCCTCAAGAATTTTGTGGCATGCAATTGCTGCCTCAGAGTAGGGAAAGCATGCGAAGCCGTGGCCCTTCCTGGACCCCTGATAGCATCGTAGCTATTAAAGCCCATCCCTCAATCCCCAGTTCAATAATACAGTAATATCCTGATAGCATCAGGAGCTGGCTCTGATGGCAGATGGGCTCCAGTCCCTCCTCCAGCGCAGTGTGGGGCACTGCCACCCTATCGCAGGGAAACTTTAATTCGCAGATTATTTGTTTTCATGGCAGGCTTTGGAGGGGGGGATGAGCGAGTTCCCGTTACCAGGGTGGTGGTTGCTGGCTGCTGACCAGGCACCGCTGAAAGCCAGAGCCCTTTGCTGGGCTCTGTCACGCTTCGCTGGCTGGTATCCAAACCCAGCTTCTGTCCTTCCCCTGGGTCCTTGTCAAACTTCCCCAAGGTGCTATGGCCATGGCTCTGCCCTTTCCCTGGGGGTCATTACCCCCGGATTTGCTCGCTCCTGCCGGGCAGGGCCATACCCCCACCAAGGTGGGCACCCACCTGTGGGGTTCCCTGCCAGGCTCCATGCCTTGGCAGGCAACTCCATCCACTGCTGCGAGCCCTGCTTTGGCCGCAGGCAGAATTGGAAAAGGCTCAAAGGGGCTAATGAAGACTGACTGGCAGCGACCGGGGAGGCTGATATAAAGCATTTAAGTGCTATGGCAGTACAGAGGGCTGCACTCATCTGTCTGTCCACTGCAAAAGTTCCCAAGGAAGCCCTGCCAGCAGCCCCCTGCTAATCGCCTACATCAAAGCAAACACTAATTAAAACAATTATTTAGGGAGGGATTGAGGCTGGTCCTGCTGCATTGCTGGGAGGTGCCAAGCACAGCTGTGAAACAGCAGCTTCTGGGTTGCTGGACCCGGTGTGACCAGCAATGACAAGTGGTGCTGGGAAGGACAAGGTGGTTTTGTAATGCACAGGGAGTGCCTGGGCCATGGGATGCAGCCTGCGAGGAGGAGGAGGAGGAGAGCTGAGCAGACAGAGGCAGCAGTAACCTCTTTTCCCTCTCCACTCTCACCCAGTGCAAGGTGCTGCCCTGCACCCAGCCTTTCCCATCCGGCTCCATGTCCTGTGGCCGCTCACAGCGTGGGAGTGAGGATCCCACACCAGGGACACTTTATTTCAAAATCATGCGAGCTCCGCTGCAGTGGCACCAGCTTTGCTGCGGCAGGGAAGTCCCACCCTTGGGGTAGGGGGGCTCGGGCCACTTCCCCCTGAATTGCAGCCCCGGGCTGAGTGGTTGGCAGCACTCGGGGTGCAGTGACCCAGGAGAAGTCCCAGAGATGGCTTTGCTCTGGAGGCGCTGAGGATGGCTAAACCCAGCATTGTTTTTTTGATGAGACCTCAGATTTGGTTGACAAAGGTAGCTGCGTCGGCATAATATGCTTAGGCTCCTGTAAGGTATTTGACATAATACTTCCTGACAGCCTGATCGGAAATTAGCCCTATACAGCACTCTGTGGGTTTAATGCAGCTAAGTGCAAGGCCGTATGTTTGGGGAGGTGGAATGTAGGTCGCAGCGGTGAGACAGGGCTGCATGCCACAGGCGGCCAGGCGAAGGTCAGGGTGGCTGAGGTCCCAGGGGGACAAGCGGCACCGGTGGGTCCTGTCCTGTGGAGGGGCTGAGCTCATTGCCTAGAAGTTACTTTGGAAATCAAACTTGGGGAATAGCTCAGCTAAAACCCCACTGGGGCTCTGAGGTGCCACAAAAGAGCCGGCTCGGGGACACCAGCAGGCAGTAAACCACCAGCGAGTGAAATTCCCATCCAGGTCCCGTGTGCTGCTTCCTGCCTTGGTGCTGTCTTGGCTTGCGCTTGCTCCCTGCAGTCACTTGCTGCAGGCTCAGTAGGACAGGGCATCTCCTCTCCCCTGGGTTTCTCCAGGCTCCTGTCCCCTGCTCCCTTCCCTGCCCTTTGGCCCTTACCCCCCCTAGGTGATTTTCTCTAGCAACCTTCTCCTGCTCTTCCCACCCCCCTCTGGAGTGTTATTTATCTTATGCTCATCAGCGAGAATGGGGCTTTCCTTCCTAGGAGAACTGCCTCCCACGCAGTTAATGGGACTGATGGGAGCAGGATGGTCTGGAAATGATGCTCGCCAGGGCTCGGATCCATCCACGGGGACACCCCAGGGTGATGCAGATTTGCGGGCTCTGCCGGCTGAGAGCAGAACTAGGCTGCAAGTGCCCACGTCCTGCCCACACTGCAGTGGGGGGGACATGTCAGCCATCCGAAGCGTTGCTCTTGGGCTGACCTGCTCTGCATGGACCCACCCTGATGCTGCCGGCCCCATCCCCACTGCCTGCACAAATATTAGCTTAAGGGATGGCGAACGGCCCTGAAACCGCCGAGATTCCTCCCGCCTTGAGCAGCCCCTGCTCCATCTTCTTCAAGGCTGTTTAAGGCCATCCAGATGGCCTGATGGACCTCATCAAAGTACAATTTGTGTCGTAGTGCACAGCTATTTGAAGTATCCCAGCTCAAGGCTGGTGGTAACACTTTGGCTGGGCCAGTGGCACGTCTGCCTCAATTCATTGAGGCGGTGATGGATGGAGGGATTGTGCTCTGGAGCCCAGCACGAGGAGGCTGGCCCAGCACCTGGGACGTGAGGAGGCACCCAGGGGGTTTTTGCATGGAGGCTGTGGGCTGGTGCTGGTTGGGTCCCCCCGAGGGGCTGGCAGCAGGTTAGTTAGCTGTAAGGATGGATGCAGATGCAACAGGTCCTGTCCTTTAGGAAACACTGGAAAAGCCCTTTGAGCCCCTGCAGGAGTGCGAGATCTGTCTTGCCAGCTTCCCTGGCCCCGGCTTGCAGCCTCACGGGTTTGGCGCTGGCCCTTTGCAGTCCCAAGGGGTTGCTTCTCCCTGCCGTTGTCTTTAGCTCTTTGGGGGGATGTTGTTAAGCGCTGCTTTGCTTTGCTCTGAGTTCTCTGGACAGGCTCTGTGTGCTGCAAGGGTCCTCCCGCACCACCACCTGCAAGGGTGGTGTGCTCCTCCCCCACAGCCGAGGCACGAGAGGTCTTGTCCCCTGTGCAGGGGCTGCTGCTGGGTTTCCAAGCAGGGTCTCAGGCCCTGAACAGATAGAGTAAGTAAATTTTCATAAAATAGTTTTACTCTTCAAACAAATAAGACCACAGCTGCTTACTTTCCTCCTTTGAAATACTATCACTGAGATGATGCATTTTTTAATTTTAGTGATAAAACCTATTTAGGGTCAGGTAGTCAACTGGGTATGAATTAATTCAGCTCATCAAAGCGCAGTGTCCCTCCATAGAAAATCTGCCATCAAAATGTGTTACTCTCACTCAGGTAGCTCTGAAAATCTATGAAAATATTTTTTCCCCTCTTTATGGTAGCAAGAGGGGAACCTAGTTGGTTTTTTGCTGTATTATGGGAGTGCCTGCCATCCCACTCCACAGCAGCACCTGGGGGATGCTGGCACGCCATGGAAGCTGGGGGGACAGTAGCACGGGCAGGAGCAACTGCAGGGGCAGATGCATGAAGGGAGACTGGAGGACATGGATAAGGGTGGTTCAGCCAAGTACCTGCATGGAGCAGCAGCTGGCAAAGGCACAACGAGAGTGTGGGGAGACAGGTGCAGTGAGCTGGGGTCTGAAGACCAACCCCCTCCTGCGGTGATCTCGGCCGGATCCCACCCGAGAGACAGTGGCTGTTAACACCCCGTCTCCAGCAAGGCAGCTGGAAGCACTTGCTCTCTGAAGGTGTTGACAGCTCCTCTCCTTGTGTTCCAGGTTGCAAGGCCATGTGCCTGCTCCCCCCTTGGAAGGGGCCCATGGTCCCTTGCTGCCCCTGGCTGGGCCCCAGCTCTGCCCGGCTGCCTGGCCCTGACCCTTGCTGCGGCTCCGTCCTCCAGCCTAATCACCCAGGGGCTGGAAATTAAGTCCCATCACAGGCTCATTTTCATTAATAAAAATACCAGGCTGGGCTGGGATTTTTATTTATTTCACTGATGTGATTACCCGCCTCCCACCCACAGCTCCCCCAGCCCCTGCCCAATGGGGATGGGGATGCTCCACGTGGGTTGACAGGCTCCCACGGGTGCCTTTGCTCTATGCCATGCCCCAAAATCCCAAACCTCCATCACCCCTGCCCAGCTGCTGGGAAGGGAAGCTGCAGTGCTGTGCTGGGGCATCCCCCCCTGCCACGAGTGAGGGTCTTAGCTCAGGGTCCCCAGCGAAAAGCACTTTGCCCCCTGCCCAGCTGAGGCTTGCCAGCCGAATTACCAGCTGGGGGCTGGCGTGGGGCCAGTGCCGAGCAGGAGCTGGCCTGGCTGCAGGGAGGAGGAGGGTTGTGTGTGCATGTGTGTGCACACACGTATGTGTGTGTGTGTGTGCAAGGGAGCGCCTGTGGAGGAGAGAGGGGCTGCAGCGTGGAAGGACAGATGGACAGAGCTGGGCTGGCGGTCTCCTGCCCTCCTCCTCCTTCTGTGCTCTCTGCCCTGAGAAGCCTTATTTAAATAAATGATGCAATTACCGGGAATTAAGGGGAGGTGAGGGATTGATGCCAAAACAGAGGCTGCTCATTTCCAACTTCCCCAGATTCTCCAGGTTCTTCTGTGCACCCTCTCCCCCTCTCTCGAGTCTTCTCTTCCTCCCAGTGACATCATTGGAGGGATGGAGAACCACCTGGCTGGAGGCTGGTTCCCTCCTCCCTCGGTGTCTTCTTCCCTGACCGCTCTGGTTCTTTCAGTGACTTTTTGACTTTTGAGTCCCCTTGTGGGTGCTTGTGCTCTCATGCTTCCACCTTCCCCAGTGTCCCCAGCTCCAGGGTGAGTGGTCCCGGGGCTGTAGGGCTGCAACTTGCAGGCAGCCCCAACCCTGCTGCTGCTCTGCAGCAGCCCCCTGCTCGCCTCCCAATTCCCTGGCAGACACAGTAGTGAGATTATCGTAATGATGCCCGACAAGGCAGTATCAGGAATTACACTGATAAATCTAAACAGACAGCTTATAAAAACAAACAAACAAAAAAAAAACCAACCACAACTGAACCCAGGCCTGTAATTTAATACAGGGTTATTAGCCTGGCCAGCACAGAACAGAACTCTTGCATCCTGCAGCCTCAAGTCTTCTCCGTCCCTGTCTCTGCTTTGAGAAATGGCCTCTTGCCATAACAAAAGGCTTCAGCCAGGTTTTTGGCTTGGCTTGGGGTGGTGGAGTCTCCTTGGCGAGTGCTGGGGCTGCGTGAGGGGTACAGACCTGGGGGTGAATGGGAGACCCCGATGGCAGTGTCTGCTTTCGTCCCTGCAGCTCGCGGCAGCTCGGTACCCATCACCAGCCCGCACTGGACCCTGACACGGGGTCTTCATCCCAGGGTAAATTTCAGTGGGAAGAGACTGGGGAATGGGGGTGAGGAGAGGGGCAGTGACACATGCCAGAGGTGTGAATGCTGGGGGACTGCCTGCTGTCACGCTCACCGCCCGCCGGATGAAGACAAGTGACTGGTAGCCGGGTCCCTGCCAGGTGCAGGGAGGTGCAGGGCAGGGGCAGCATCTTTCTTGGGAAAGAAAGTACCTGCTTTCTTCTGGCTGTGTTAAATCCCTTATTGGCACAGAAATTGCTGACTGGTTTTTTTACCTGCTGTGGTTTTTTTACCCTCCCTGTGTTCCTCTTGGCTTCCTTCCCTGTGAAGGGGACCGTGGGGGCTCTGTGCGAGGCAAGTATGTGTGTGGGGAGCACAAATCCTGTCCAAACAGGGGGCTGAGCAGGGCTGCCTGAGGTGAGACATGCACACACATAGAGCTCTTTGTCCCCCTGCAGCACTGGTGATTACCTCAAACCGAGGGAAATGTACCTTTTTAATAGAGATGTTTAAAAGAGTGGGTGCATTAAAGCAAATATTCATTAGGCTGCGTGTTTATTAGAAGGCAGGCTCCACCAAGCTGCTCGGTGAATTAAATCTGATGGCGGAGCGACTGAACTGTAGGCAGGGCTGCTGGCTCTCTGCCCTGGGGGGAGGAGCACCCCGGAGGGCTGCAGGGAAGCCCCCAGAGGGGCTTGGGTTTGCCTCTGTGCCCCCAGCGCAGGGAGGCTGGCAAGCCACGAGGCGGCTGCGCTGGGTGGTTCAGTGCCTGTGTGGGGCTAGGGCTTGTCTCCTTGCTTGGGATGAGTTCCTCCTCCAGCGAGCAGCTGCCTGTATCAAGGGTGGGTTTGGCTCTATGAAGTTTGTCGGGTTCAGGGGCTCTGTCCCCCCGTAACCCGGGGGCTAGTGGGCCTGTGTCTCCTGCAGCCATCCTCTCCTGCAGCTCTGCAACAGTCACTGGCACCTTCTGCAGGACCCACCAGCCTATAGAAATGGTATAGACTGATCTCCGGAGCTGGAAGGCACGGTGGGTACCCCGAAAGCCTTTGGAGGGGAGTCAGCAGCAGCCAGACTCTCGTGCTGCCTGGTGGGCTGCCGGGGACCCTGCACTGTGGCGGGGAGGAAGGCTGAGCACTCTCACTGCTGGTGAGGGAATTGCCGTTCGCATAAACACGAGGGTTAGTGAATTCGTGGGTTAGTGAATTCATGAATTAATGAAGTAGTGAATTAGAAAATTAACAAGTTAGACTAATCTGTTAAAGGGGCTTGAGCCACTCTCTGATTTTTCCCTGATGGTCAGGCAGCAAGCTGTGTGGGACGGTGCCTGGGAGAGGGGCCCAGGGAGCATGGTGGCCGGCAGCAGGCAACTGCAGGCAGCACGGTGTTTCACCATGTGCCAGCCAGCTCTGCAGGCCAGAGCTGGCCCACAGGCACAACGGTCATGCAGGAGATGTGCCGTCTTCTGTGGCGGCGTGGGAAATGGCAGGGGAACAGCACAAGCCTGCATTTCCACTTTCTTTTTTTTTTTTTCCTTTTTTTTTTTTGGATAATAGGTATAAAAGAAGTGATTCAGAAGCACTTTCCCCCTTCCATTACCCAGAAAGCAAGTAAGAGTTGCAAGAATGGGGACTGCAACAAAACAATTATATTGAAATATTTGAAGTCGTGCTTATATGGCAAATGTGACAAAATTGAGTGCAATCTTAAAATAGCAGCAGCAATCTTTTAAAACACAAAAAGCAGACGATTATTGGCTGAAGAGATTGCAGTGCACTGGGCTGGGCGGCAGGCTGTTGTGTTTAACTCTCTCCAGAGGTGCGTGCTCCCTGTGCCTCCTTGAAAGCTGCAGTGGGCACAGGCTGCAGCTGCCCTCCTGTTTTTGATGAGCTCAAGCAATCAGCAATGCCCAACAACCAACTTTCCAAGGGCTAACATCAGGTGAGATGAAGTCTAACGTTTCACCTGTCATGCCCCCTCACATGAGTTAAGGCACTGATATTTGCAGTCAAGCCGAGAGCATGGGTGTCTGGTGGTCCCCTGGTATTTCAAGGATGCTCACGAGCCAATGTGAATTGCACTGGTGTGCACTAGCCAGGCATGGGAGGATGACTTTCTACATTAGTCACAAAAATCTTCTTCACACTCACCTGGCTTCCCTGCATGGGGCAGAGCAGCCATACTCCGCTTTCCTGGCTGTGCCCTGCCGAGGACCCCAGGACAAGTGGGCACCGCTGGTGCCACCATCACCCCAGCCGCTTGGGCTGCACCTGCTGTGTGGCTAAACATAGTCACCCACTCCCTGGGGCTGTGGCTCTGGCATCCTTCACTGGTGGTAAAAATGACATTTTCTAAATAATGAAAGAACCTTTCATTATCCCCTCTCTCCAAGCAGCCCAGGAGGCTGGGAAACAGCTGAGCACTAAGTGATGTGCCTAATGTGGCTTCAGCGTCGGTATTTTTGTTCCTCCGTCTCTGGTCCAGGCATGCCATGAAGCATGAGAAGATGTGGCTGTGGATGACTCCTGGGGGCCTGACTGAGGTAGAGGAGCACGGCTGGGTGCCTTCAGTCACTTTCTCTCATGGGAAGGCTGCAGCAGCCCTGCTCCTTCTTGGGCCCTGCAAGTCCTCCTGCCCTGCTCCCCTGCAGCATCACTTGCTCCCTGCAATGTGGTTTTGTCCCAGCATGTTTTGGGTCCTGGCTCACCCCACATGCATGAGTGACTGCCCTCCCACAGAGCTCATGTCCGGGGCACTCACGGGGCCGTATGTGCCTGCTGCTGCCCCAGGGACAGCTGGAATGAGGGAGAAAGGCTGTTTCCCTGGGGATGGTGCTTGATAGGGAAGAGGAGGACTTGTGCTCACACCATCCTGCATCTCCTCAACTGGGAGAGCAGCCGTGGGAGGCTCCAAGCAAACGTGGCCTGGGAGTGATATTTATTTCAGACCCTTTAAACTGTCCTAAACCCCTTTACGAATGTGCCATCCCATGCCCTTAGGCAAACTATTAGGAGAGAGGCAAGTGACTGCAAGGTGCTGTCCCCTCTCCCATCTCCCACAGGGTAATGTCACTGGCCCAGGGGAATGACCCATGTCCCCTGTGGGCTGTGTCTCACCCACCAGTGCACGCAGGGCAAGAGCCCACCCGCAGGTGGCATCGCCCTGTTGCCTGCAGCCCTGGGCATGGGCAGGGAGACTGAGTTACTGACCTGGTGTTTAGATAGCTGCCTCCTGCCAGGCAATGCCAGCTCCATACCAGCGAGCAAAGGGGCTGCGTGCGTGGGGGCTCGCCCCCCACCCTGGCGATCCCTCCAGGGTGCCCAGGGTGTCTCCTTGCTTGGCCAAGAGCAGGCAGAGCGGCTGCTCCGGCTCCCTGTGTCAACACTTTAATGCTCTCACCGACTGCTGAGCGAAGCCTTCATGCCCATCTCCCTTGGTGAGGTGATGCTCGGGAGGGCTGAGCCTTTCTCACTCTCACTGGCTGTTTTTTCTCTCTCTGCCTCTCCCCTTCTGAGTTGGGTTTATTTTGTTGTTGGGCTGATACATGGATTAGCATTTATCACCAGGCTGACTACTGGAGGGTTATTAAAAGCGATTTGCAATGTAAATACTTTCATCATCAACCACATTTTCTTTAGACTAGGGTTGACTTTTATGAATATTAAAGCCGTGTGGATGGGTTCAGCAAGTTTGTGGGAGTACGTCTGTCGGAGGGAGGCTGGCTGCCTGCGCTGTGCTGGGAGAGGCACTCTGGATCTGCCTGAGGGCAAAGAGATCTGGTGCCGGAGGGAGGGAAGTGGAGCGTGAAAGGGTGTGTGTAAGGCAGAAAGAAAACCTGAGTGCCTTGGAGAGGGACAGAAAGAAAGGCGAGGGAACGTGTGAGCATATGCATGAGGGCATCTGTCTATGAGCAGGATGGGAGGACAAGCTGGGGCCAGGGCGTTTTTGCTGGAGACCAGCGGGGGCTGGGGGAGGGCCTGCGGAGGGATGGGGAAGCCTGGCCAGAGCTGGTGGTGAGCGGGTTTGTCCCCGGCAGTGCCCAGTGCTGGAGGCGTGTGTCTGAACAGGCACGTGCCCCGTGTGCTGCAGGGATGGGTGATAACTGCTTCTTTACCTGCAGAGTCCCTGCTATGAGTGTGGGGCTGCAGGACCAGGGGCAAATTCCCCAAATCCCCCAGCAGCCACAGGCTGGCATTAAGTTGTGTACCAGGAGCTGGTGTTAGCTGCTGCCGCCGAGGCTGCTGTCTGCTCTACACTGCACGTGTGAGTACAGTTACTGGGAGTCTCTCAGGGATAACGGGTCAATGGTCCCAGGCCGGTGGGGGAAGCCAGAGTAAATGACCCATAACTGCCTTCCCTGCTCTTCAGATGTACCCATCTCCTGAGTGCCCACTCAGTGGGGTAACCACTCCTCTGCCTCAGGATGCCGATTGGATGGGAACTTTAACAAGCCAAGATGGAGCATCAAGGTGGCCACTTGCCACCGGCCCCTGCATCTCCCACCTCAGGGGCAGAGGGGAGAGGAGTGGCTTTGCCTGTTTCTAGGTCTTTGTGTTGTTTTGGTGTGAGGGCAATTTTGGAGATGATAGAGGAGCCTGATGGAGCATTGCCAACTGATAATGGAAGAGCAGCAATTGCTGATTAGACATCAGGCACAACAAAGCTCATGGGCATGGCTAAAAAGAAACAAAAAAACCAAAGAAGCCATCCAAAAATAGAAGTACAGTGATGAAAAAAGGGAGATGTTCAGTTACATGAAAAATGGCCGGCTCCAGGAGTATCCCAGACCCCTACAAAGTGATGTGTGCTGGCTTTTACTCCCCAGGTACCTGCCAGACCAACCTGTGTCAGTCAAACAGGATGGCAGGAGACTCAGACTGTCACAGGTCCTAATCCCAAAAGAGAATAAGCAAGGCCCTTCCTTTGCTTGGGACACAGAACATGGAGGCAGGTTAGTCTCTGGCTTCTGATGTGGGGCAACCACAAGTCCCTCTTGTCCCACCCCACAGCCTGGCACAACGTATCTGGCCAGGGGAAGGGTTGGAGCTGGGGTCAGATTGTGGAGTGGAGTTACTGTTTTTCATGACCAGTGCCTACATGGCCCAAGAAGGAAGGTGATGTCACTTTGGTGACAGCAAGAGGGGCTGGTGAAACTCACTGGCAGCCCGTGAGCAGGGAATGTGCGAATATGTCAAGGCAAGAGAAACAAGTGCTATCTTTAATTGGAATATGTGTGGGGAGTCTGGGCTTTCAGAAACTCTACTTCTTCTGACTAATGAGAGTGCATAAAGCTAGGCTAAGAGTTAGAAGTTGAAAAGTTTTGTGTTCAGTTTGGTTACACATTTTTATCTCCATGACTGATCAGCTTTGGAAGAAGACTTCTCGCTGTTCATTACAGTCTTTTGTCTATCCATGGGGAGTTGTAGTTTGAAACAAGAGTCCAATCAAATAACCCAACTCCAGTGCAATCAAATTGTCTTTGAAGCAGATATTTCCTCCATCTGATGAGTTCACACAGAGTGTGGCAAAGGTTTTTTCACATTAATTTTTTTAGGGGGGGAGAAGGAGGAGGAGAGGGTGGTATTTATTGAGGTCAGGGCTTTGGGGCGAGGCAAGAGACTCCAATTAACTGGCTGAAATCTTTGTCAGGTTTTGGTCAGTGACTGCAAAAATGGTGTGGGCAGATGTTAAGCTGACAAAAGTCAGCAAAGCCTCGCTGCGCTCAGTACAACTGCCTGACTCCGCACCAGCTGACGCCGGGAAAGCTTTGTCGTCTCGCTCCTCAAAGAAGGCAGGAAAGAAAACGAATACCCGTTGACTGAACACTCACTAAAGAAATGCCAGGATCTGACCTAGGGTGACCAAAATAAAGACAGTGTATCTGCCTCGCTGCTGCGGCAGGGGCGTCTCGGTGTGCAAAGGCAGCAGCCGAGCTGCGGATGCAAGTGCCAAAAGGCTTTAACCTTTTCAGGGTGCAGAGTGAAGCACTTGGAGCTGGAGATGTGTCATCAGAGAAAATTGTCTGAATTATCTTACAGTGTTCTCTCTGCTGGGATTCAGATATGTGTCTTCATCTCCAGGGAGAAGATACCAGATTGCAGGATCGGGGGAAGAGAGAGGTCAAATCTGTGAACTGGGCACATCTGGCTAACATTTTAGATGAGACATTGACATCAAACACCAGCCTTTAGTTAAGTGCTACCAACTAGAGCAAGAGATGTAAGGGAGGAGGGTGAGGAGGTGAAGGAGTGGATGGTGGGAACTTGTCTGAGACTGTAATCACTCAAAGGAGGGAGAAAGCAGGACGTTTATTTGTTTATGTGTATTTATGTATGTATGTGTGAGAGCTGAGCAGATGGGGAAATGATACCCATGTGTATCTGTGAGACAGTAGAAGTGCGAGGCAGAGGGTGGGTGAGAGAGTTTGTCTAGGTAGAAGCAGAGAGAAGGGGAAAGGTGTAGAGGGAAGGGAAGACAGATTCCCCCCCCTCCCCGTTTGTTTCTTCTTGCTTAACACTTTCTCATAACTGCAACAAAAGGAGAAAGCAGAACCTGTGGGGCAGTCAACTGATTGTGAAACTGCCTGTTGATCTTTTTGTTCCTGGGGAAAAACCCCAGTGCTGAATATTAGTGACAACCCGGCAGAGAGTCCATCATGCGTTTCAAGTTTGCAGATGTGTGCGCCAGGACCGGATTCTAACTGTATTTTGGGGGCCGGGGAGCGAGTCGAGGACTCCTTTGCCCAGGCCGTGCCGGACCCCGCTCCGCCTCTCCCGGCACCTCGCTCTCTCCCGCGTTGAGGCCCTGGTGCTCCCGGCGCTGCCGGCTGCGGCGGAGCGGGGCTTCCCCCCGCCGGTCTCCG